>NW_020451038.1:0-38953 GCF_003343035.1 Apteryx rowi | reverse complement strand
TCTCCCCATTGACTAAAGGGTCACGAAGGTATTTAAAAATTTTGAGTGCACAGCTCCTTTAGAATGCACAGCTGAAACCACTGTGATAGCCTCTGTGAGCAGAGCACTTTTGAAAAACCCACCCTACATTTATAACAAAGCCAAAAAATGGGAGCTSGCAGGTTTGATGATTATGTGCAGTACCAAACATTGTAGAGCAAATTCCCAAATTTTGTAGAGTAAGTGCAGCGTTATATGAAAAGTAAATCTGAATTGCCATCTAATTCACTGCAAAACAATTACTAAGAGCATCCCGATTCAAGAAAAAAATCTATGTATGAGTGGAACACATTCAGTTTTCCCCAAGCAGGGCTTTTAATAATTCTGTTCTCCTCAGTGGTGTTACATTGGGAAATTAACTGCAGGTGGCTTTTGCTAGCTATACAGGTTGACTCATGAGATAAAGGAAACTGATTTTTTTAACTGGACAGATGATGCAAATGATTTTTAAAGGATATTGCAATTTTGTCTAATTGTAGTTGAAAATAAAACACTTGCTTGTTTTTTTGGTTAACATATGGTCTTTGAGTGTGATGAATATAGTGCACAAAATCTTGCTATTGATTAAGCGTCCTACATGAGCCCAGAGGAGCACTGCATTTTGCAACTAGAGTCATGAAAATCCAAGGACCACAGCAGTTGGCCTTCAGCTGCTGGGTTTGGATGGCACTAATTGAATTTTCATATGCTTGTCAGATGCAAGGGTAATAAATGCATATTAGCACATCATGCACTACTTTATGCCTACTGAATGGACATGCTGTCTGTGTATTTTGGAGGTGTGATGCAGGTATGACATCAGGTGTTGTCTGATGGATAGTCCTCCAGAGTAGGACTTGGGAGACCAGAGTTCAGCTTTGGGCTGTAACTCAGTCGTGCCAGGGGAGCTTGGGCGAGTTGCGCCCGCTCTCAGCGCATCGATTGCCCTGTCTTTACATGAGAATAGTGGTGCTGATCCCTTCTGTAAAGCACTTCAGGAATTGTGAACGGAAAGTGTAAGAACTCTGCGCTGTTATTTCAGGAGCTTAAACCACTGTTTGCACTGATAGGAGGGTAATCTCTTAGTCTCTGTTAATACAATTTAAGAGTTAGAGAGGGAGGTCATAAGAAAAATTGGAATTTCACTGGAGATCCTACTCTGCGTGCTGTAAATTCGGTAATGCTGCTGAGGTCTCTGGTGTCGCATTACATCTAGAGCCAGTATGTGGAGGGGAGGACAAGGCCTTTACCTTAAATTTTTAATTTTTATGGATTATTCATATCGACTGTTTGTGCTGGAGAATCTTGCAGAAGGGCAGGCTGCACTAGGGCCGGGGCAGATGACCTCTGGCGGATGGGGTCTGCAGTATCGCTTCCCTCGGCTCTGCCGCCAGGAGTTGCGCGTTGGCCAACGCAAAGCAGCTCCTACCTTTCTGAGCATCACCGGTGAGGGCGAGGAGTGGTCCAGCCTCTCCATCCCCTTCCAAGGTCTCCAATTTCCCCTTTGGAGTTGTGGCACCTTCTTGCCATCCTTGGATGGTGGCTGGTGATGGATGGGGAAGTTACCCATGCTTATATTGCTTTCCAGAATGTAAACTCCTCCCTGTGATATCTTTTTTTTTTAATGAGAGTCAAGGGGTGTGGAGGGGAGGAGAAGTGCCAGTTTGGCTCTGTGTCTGCTTTTGGCTTGTGTCATGTAATATGGATGGCTCTGACGTGCCCAGGTGCAGATGTCTCTGCAAGACACTGCTGATGGGTCTGTGGAGCTTCACATTTACTGCTAATATTTGACTTGACTTGTTTCAAAAGAGTAATCTGCATCAGGTGAAACCAGGCGTTGTTAATCAGAAAAACAGAAAATGAGAGAAGAATAGCAGAAGAAAGCTACAGTTATTTTCCTAACAGGTCATCGTTGTCTTTACTTCTTCCTTCTAGCGTTCCTTTCTTTTTCATAGTTGCTTTGTTCAAATTTACCAATATCTCATTCAGCTCAAATTCTTTCTTCTCATCTTTTTTAGTGTCAAAATCTCTAAAAGAAATGAAATCATTAATTAAGATTGTATTATCTAAGCAGAGTATTACACAAACACGAGTTAATGCGTTGTTGGTACATTATTTATCTCATGTAAAAAGGTAAACTCTATACTAATGTATTGTGACTGAAGCTTTAGGAAAGCTCCTGTAACACTGTGCTAATTCGTAACATACACATCAGGGGAAATTGGGAATTGCAGAGAGTTTTACAGAACAGCRATTAAAAAAAGGCCATTGTTCGTTACTGCTAGAGGCAAAGTTTGAGTACTGCATAAAGCTAATGGATTTTGATCTCTTCATAAGTTTACAAGTCTTAACCTCTTTCAAATGTTGGAAGTAGAACAGCAGTGGAGGTACCTGGAGAGCTTAAATGCTTGATCCTCTTACTTAAAGTTATCCAGGACTATTGAGCTACAGGAATATTAATTGGGTTGGTATTTTTCAACAGGTACCTATGGTCCCGAGCACTGGGTCACTTCCAGTGAGAAGTGTGGAGGGAATCACCAGTCTCCGATCAACATTGTAGACCATCAGGCACAYGTTGGAGACGAGTATCAAGAGCTGCAGCTTGATGGTTTTGACAATGAATCTTCTAACAAGACTTGGATGAAAAATACAGGAAAAACAGGTATGTTCTTTTCTGTTTGTCTCCATAGCCTGCATGCAGTCAATTAAAAATTCAAGCCATGTTCTATGCTCCTCCTCCTTTTTTATTGTTCTGTTGTTTGGGGTTTGCTTTTCTCTTCTTTTTTTTTCTTTTTACATAATTTCCCAGTAACAGCCACCTATCTCTATCTTTGCATTCTTAGCAAAGCCAGTTCTGCAGATTAATTTTAAGGGTTTTTATTTTTAGGCTCCTTCTCAGTATGAAATAATTCTCTTGGTAGCCAGTTGTTCCTCAGAATAAAAGACTGTGCAAGAGTTGCAAAGTGTAACCTTGAATTATCAGCTTTGGGAGGCTGTAACAGCTAATCCAAAAGAATTCTGAGAAGCAAGGCTCAGGCCCTTCTGCAGGAAAGGGGGAGTCTAGGAGTCAGAAGGTTTCAGAAAAGAAAGAGCAATAACTGCTCAAAGAAGTGGGGGCTTATTAATGTGTTTCTGATATGATTATGGCGCTGTGTTCTTCTCTGAACTGAATCCTCTTCTGCTCTGTCTGTTCTGGCTTTTACAGAAAAGCACAGTCGGAGAGCACTGCTTATTTTTACCAAAACAGTTCACCGAAAGGTCAAGGTTGATTTATATGCAAAGCTGCATGCATTTGATTACTCTTTAAATCTAAAAATGTAAAAAGCAGAAATTATAAGGCCACCCTCTTCATTTGACAAGGTCAAATATTTTAAGGGAATTGGATTAAACCACTAATTAATTCAATTTTATTTATTGAAACTATATTTTTTATCTTTATTAACATGCAATATGAATCTCTGCAGTGCTTTATGTCACATGTCTCTAGTCAGAGGTCTCCTAGCAAAACCCAGGGCATGTACCTGTGCCAGGAGTCTGCACCGTAGCTGTGCACACAGGGCGACCACGGATACACCCACTGCTTCCAGGGGGGTTTTTGGATCCGAGTCACATCGTGGAGTCAGGCGCTTTAGATCAGATTCCAGCATTTAGAGAAAGTAGCAAAAGTTGAGAGATTTTGCCCCTAAGATGAGACGGAGTGACAGGCTGTGATCCTGCTTTGCTTCACCGCAGAGCAAATCTAGTTCACGTAAGCCACCACCAAGCAGAGTTTGGGTTTCTAATGCATTGCTGAGGGTTTTTCAGCTTCAGGAAGAAATGCCTGTGTTTGCTTTGAAATCCTGAGTTTGTTGCCCTTTGTAGCAAAAGGAGGTTCTGGGAAGGCTGAATGCTATGGAAATTTGGTGCTTAATTAATCCATTCATGTTATGCACCCTGCCCTTTTGATCACAGAGGGGTGTTTGTAGTAACCAGCAATAAGTGTAATACCAAGAAAAAGCAATGTTGCTATTCTTCTTGGAAAGATGCTAAGGATATACTGCATGTGTAATAGGAACATATTGCTGCACGTATAATAGGGAACCATGTTGAACTGAAACGTGCTAGCAATTTTTCCCGTATTCCTGCAGCTGGTAATGAAAGCCGTATCTTGAGTTTCCTCTGCTGGGTGATTTTAGCACTACTGCTGTATTTGATTTCCTCACCCATTGGGGTATGGATTTTTGCTGACAAGTTATTGCTTCTCAGGGCAACAGTAACTGTCACTTTTCTTTGGTAACTTACGGCCTTTTACTGGTAACATGAAGACTCTTTTTGCCTTGCTGTCATCTCTGATTTCTTCTGCTGAGCTCTTAACTCCTCCCTTATTTTATCGAGTCCCGCACCTTTTCTTGGTTTTCAGATCTTTTGAAGCAACTTGCCTGGGATTAGTTTTTAAGGTGGTAAGTGGCAGAGCAGCAAACGAAGCAGGACGTTTTGGCCGGTGGGTAGGAGGTAGAGGCAGGTTCTGCCATGAATCGCAAAGTATTTTGGCACCAGAGTCCTGGGGCAGATGGCCGCATGAGGCCTTCGTGTTGTCCATTGACAGAGACAGTAAACTAAACATCTGTTTAAGCAGTGGTGACGGACGTAGAGGGCATTTCTTAGCTATTAATGACTGGATAAGAGAGACAAGGGTATGAGGGAAAGCCAAAGGCCCTTAACCTAGACACTCATTAACCAGCAAGAAATGTTTTCCTTGGATTATTGTTATTGCTATTCGACTAGATTTTTTTTTTTTTTGAAAAGAAGAATTAGTTATTTTTATGCTCTGAAATGTTAAAAGGTAAAGGGGTTATTGCTCTTTAGATTTCTTGTACTCTTCTCATCTCCCCCCGCGCATCTCGGGTAAAGGGCAGAAAACGTGCAGAAAGCAGAGCTTCGTTCAGAAAAYGAAAGCGGCTTCATTAGGCCCCGTCTTGATTAGAAATGCTCTTGTGCATGATTGCACGGGCACTGCTGTGGGTTCAGGTCTCCCCCTGTAGAAGTGGTAAAGATCACTGGGAGAACGTCAGCACCTTTCATAGCTGCGTTTGCGTTAGCTGTTTTTGCCCGTGTGCCACCCCGTAATTAAGCGTCAGCGGGTGTCAGCCGGGTCTGAGGCTGTTGGAGCCCGACCTGCCCTGGGGAGCAGTGTGCCCGTGGGAGCAGCACCCTCACCAGCACTGCGCGCTTTAACCCTTTTTTCAAYTCACTTAGTTTTATATATATATTTTTTTCTCAGTTGATTCCTTGCTGCATGCTCTACAGCAATCACTGGATAAAAGCAGTGACTCCAGAAGCCCAGTAATGGGATGTTTGGTTCTTCCGGTTCTGGGAGACTCTAGAAATCCCATGGAGCAGAAGGAAGCCYCCAAATTCCTGGCGATAAGGGGATGCTGCTAGGACAGGAAGGTGATGGGAACACGTGTTGTACAGCTCAGCAGTGTAAGAAATACTGTAAAATGAACAATTAGATGAACATTTCAGATTGTACGTCCTCCTAATTATCCTTTTAATTATTCATCTAAAACAAGTAAAATGACCCCTGACAGAGCCATAAATGATTTAGGAACTATCAAATATTTATTAGATGCAACTGAATCCCCACAGACATTTTCAACAGATGCACATGAATCTGCTTTCCTGTATTCCTCATCCCCTACAATTTTATGTATGGAATTTATAACCAATTGAATGAGATTTTCGGTATTTAAAATACTGCGGAGCCCATTGAGAAGTTTTTAAGGGAAGCAGAGAGCAGTGGTACTTTTAGTCAGTCAGGTTTCACAGATTTGGTGTAAGGAGATAGTGGCCACCAATAATCCCTTGGCTGATAGGGACAGTATCCTATAGCTAGTCCTTCATCACTGTTCTTCCTACACAAATGCTTGGAAGCAAAGGGAGTGTCAAAAGAACAAGAAATCATGGAAGAAAAGAGCCCTGTGATGTCACTGTTGCAATTTAGAAGCATCTAATGCCATTTGACATTTAGACATTTTTAACATAAACAACTTAGTGCTTAGATGTTTCTGAATTGCACAATTGCACCTGAGATGAGGCTTCCTTGGACAACTGTCTGCACTCATGGCGAGAGCAGCCCTGGTGTGGCAGAAAGTCTAGCCTGCAGCAAGAGCAGTGATTCACCAGTTGAGGAATAACTTGCATTTCACAACTAGCCTTTTTTTTTTTTTCAGCAGTGAATAAAATCCTCCCTTTTACATAATAAAAATGGATTTATATTAATGTTCCTGTTGTGATGACACAGTTGGAATGAGAACACAGAAGAATCCTTGTGGGTTATGCTTTTCCCATTAAAAAATCTTTAATTGCAGCATTCTGGGCACAGTAAGTGGTGGTCTGCAATGGCTTTTAGAAGAAAATCCTAATTTTAGTTCTGTTTTTAAGCAACCTTTCTGTAAGGGACAAGAAGAAAGGGTTTTGTAAGGAGCCATTCCTAGGAATTGTGCATATTAAAAGTGGGAGATGTTAGAAAGGTAGGCGATTTTGTAGTGAGAGTAGCACACAGGAATTTTGGAAAGCTGGATTCAGTTCTTAGTTTGACCATAGACCTCTCCTGTGACATATAACATCTTCCAGATGACTACTACCAGACCGCTTTGCCCTCTGTTAGGACCTAGGGCTTTTATTGTCATGCAAAATACAAAGGCATTTGGAAATGAAAAGGAAAAAAAATCCTTTTGACCTTTAATGAACCAAATAATGTCAGAGTTACTGTAATAAAACCCAGTTCTTATGAAGGGCTTTTCATGAGTGAGTCTCCAAAAAGTYGCTGACACTCTCTGCGTCCTACAAAAAGGAGGAACAGGGAGGTGAAGGAAAGTACCTGCTACATCCATCAGTAGAGATGGAGCTGAGTCACAGGACTCCTTTTTTGCCCCACCAAAGTAGAGGGAGTCCAACAAACAGAGGATCCGTTCTTTTCCTGGTTTGTGATCTGCAGACCTTCAGTTATTTGCAGGGCCGAGATGCGTGGTCAGCCATTAGTCCCTGGAACCACATTAAACAGTCTTTTGATAGTTTGCCATTTAAATTTTAATCAAAGTCCAAGGAAGAGGGCAGAAAGTCCTTGAGAAATTTGGAGGTTTTTGCCGTGTTCTGTAATCTGTGTAGCTTCATAATCACTTCCCTAATTAGCCAGCATTACTTGTAGCCTTTTTTTTTTTTTTTTTTTAACAACCCCTATAAGGAGGAAAATGATCCCCCTGCCTTTTACTTACATTAGAAAAAATTGCTTTAGTATAATGAGCAACAACTATAAATGCTTCAGGAAAACTGTGCTAAGCCTGTCTTTCTCCTTGCCTTGGGTGTACAGTTGCCATCCTTCTGAAGGACGAGTATTTTGTGAGTGGCGCCGGGCTGCCAGGCAGATTCAAGGCAGAGAAAGTGGAGTTTCACTGGGGTCAAAGCAACGGATCGGCTGGCTCTGAGCACAGCATCAATGGCAAGAGGTTCCCTGTTGAGGTGAGTGGAAAGACATGCGCTTATGTTCGCGAAAAAAATAAAACCGGAATGTATCACAGTAGTTTGAGATGGCTGTGAAATAGGGCAATGTTTCCTTCAGTGAACATATCACTTTCAAGGCCCTTCCGGCCCTCGCAGCACTCTATCTATCATCTCTTATGTGCTTTTGCAATGTCAGCTTTGAGCTCTGCTTTGCTCGCCTTGCCAGCTTTTACGTCCCATGGGTTAAGTTTCAAACAGCCACTTTTCTGGTTTCTCCCATAAGCTTTTCGTGTGTGGGAGGATCTCCTTGCAAATATCTGCAAAGTGACCTCATCCTCCTCCAAATCTTTTCTTTCCCATGGTGCTTGCAAACAAGTAACTAGGCGCAGTTTGGGAGCCGTTGTGCCAAGACTGCTGTCTTTTGTCGGCACTACTTCCTTGCATGCATACRGCCCTCTCCCTACCTTCATTCAGCTGCTGTCGCTTGTCTCGTACTAGCAGTACGTCAGGATAGATCTGCACAAACAGCGCCCATCCCAGTGCTGTGAGCTGTTGGTGCCGAGGGCTGCGCTGCTGCGGAAGCGAGGGCTCGACTCTGGCACTGCATCCTGCCAGTGTGGCCGTGGTCCGGGCACAGGGTCCGTGCAGCTGTCCGCAGCTGAGAGCCAAGGCATCCCTTGGATGGCAGGGACAGCCTTTGCATCGTGGCCACCATGATGCCCAGCGTGGTGGGGTCTTGGATGGTGCCCACTAGCCCTGGGTCCATCTGTCTGCAGTGAGATCCGTTTGCTATGTTAGCAGAGTTTGCTGATGATTTTTACTTTATACTCAAGGTTTTGCATGGTGAAATAAAGCTGATGTTATCTGGAATTACCTTTGCCTACCAGAGATCAGATGAGCACCCTCAGAGTAGTTTGTGTGGGTGGGACAGACTTCCAAAGCACAAAGGGAGGTTGTGGCCGGCTTCTGTGCTTCACTGAAAACCACCATTCTCATCTTTCTGCTCCAGCTCCCCCGTCGCATGAATGAGAAACCATCTTTTTCTTTCCCACTTCTGTCTGACTCCTTGAGGTTGGATGATCTGCGAGGCAGGGATTTTTCTTACGAGCTGTTGTGACAGCTTCTGGCTTGACGGGGCCGTGATTTCCCATGACGGGCCGCCCCTGCACGCACAGAGCAAAAGCCCAAATGTTCTCGTGCCGCCCTGTCTCTCTTGGATGGCAATACTGGTGTTTGTAACTGCTCTTTTTGGGTTGCAGGAGGAGCGCTCAGGAAGTCTACAGAGCCAGTCGACTCCTCTTTGGAAATTTGAGAGAGTGGAGGTAGTAAAGGACCCTGGGCTACTGCTTGTTTGTGTCAGAAATAGTATTTCCACTTCACAGACCCTTTCTTGTGATGACAAGGCTATTTGGTGCTAGCTTGAAGAATTGAAGTTATTTTGCTTTGGAGAAAAAGCAAATTCTTAAGGAATAAGTTCCCTGTGTTCTAAATAWTCTTTATTTCTGTTTCAATTGGTTGGAATGCTAATTTATTCTGCTTTAAAATTTAGAAGGGGGGAAAAAAATAGAGGAGCCTGCCTTTCTGAATTTAGGTCGCTGTTGTTTTTTGAATGCTGTGCACAACAATTTGCTGTATCAGATGGGTTTAATTCTAGTAACAAAAATGTAATTTTCAGTGAGTTGCATTCATTGCGAGAACATGGATCTCTTGACTCTGACCTTTCAGGGCATGATGGCATTAGCAGAATTCCCATGGCTCTTCCTTTATTTTTTTTAAGGAAGAGAGGTTTCTAAACCAAGGCATTCCCCATTGTGATGCTACGTACCTCCTGGCCAAGAATTCCAAATTTCAATCTACTTTATTAAACCATCTGCTGAAAAGGATTTTCATGGGTGGTTTTTAAAGGGTGTTCAGTAGGTCTAAGTTGATGGAACAGTGTTCCTCTTGCCGATATGTACAAAAATAGTCCTTACAGTTGGGATTAGACCTCTCAAAAAGTCACTGTACATGTATGCATAGTGGAGCTTTAAATTTGTAATGCTAATTGTAGTTCAGGCTGCAACTGTCTGATGCAACCCCAACTGCCAGATGCTGGGAGGTCTGTGCCAAAATACTGTACTTCGTTTGAGAAGTGGCATTTCTAGGAAAGCTGTAAAAAACAAAATGCCATCCTACAGAAAGCAAAGGCCAAATCARTCTGATTGCTCTGAGTTTGTGGACGCGGGTACGGCGTTTAAGTGCTCAGGTATTGGCATTTCCGGTCTGCAGYAGTTAGAGCAGCAATGCAGTTGAAAGCAAATATTTTTTGAACCTAAYTGTGAAACCAGATGTGGACTATGCAAAACCCATTAGTTCCAAGCACATCCCAAAGGAATGCAGATAGATCAGCTTCATCCATAGACTTCACTCTGTATCCACATGAAGTTTAGAAGTTTTTTCCTCTGGGAAACAAAATGCTTGCTGCTAGTCTTTCTTCTTGAAGAGGATGCAGAAACTAATTAGAAATGTCAGATATAATACAGAGTGTTATTGTTTGACCATGTTGTTTGGTTTTTATTATTGCAACTAATGTGTCAGATGGTAAGGCTGTCTACGTTAATTGGTTTCCTTCATTGAAGYCCATCTGGATCATATTTTTTTGTGATTTATATGTTAAATTAGTTGGTAAGATATATGAGAACGTCCTTTTATTTCCTACTTTAAAGGCATGTTGGATCAAAGGCATATTATCTTGCAGTGCTTTTATTCATATGTAGTGTATTGTGATTCCTTTTCAATTCATAGCATGGGGAACAGTATTTTAAATGGTTTCTATCATTATGTGGTCTTGATCGCTTATTTATTGATTAGATTCTCCTTGCTGATACTGAAGCCTTGTGAAACCATGATGAGCTTGGCTGTATCTGAAGTTGCCTCTATGAACAGAGATGTCCATGTGCCAGTTCGTGATACCAGGCCTGGTCAGCATTGACCTGAAGTCTCAATCTTTTTCTCTCCTTCTTCCCATTTTAGCACCATCATTTGGGCAAGACTAGTAACTAGTGGTGCGATGCTGAAGATTAAAGCGGCACTGTTAGTGTATTGCTGCGAGATTGGAGCGCTAATTCTGATAAGGAGGACGTGGCCTCTGTGCCAGTTTAGAAAAAGTCTCCTTTATTCTTCAACTAAAGAAAAGTTTTTAATGTTGCATTCTCTACATTTTAACAAATTGCTGATTCCTTTGTATTTTGCTACTCTTCTTCTCTGTTATATTTGCTCAGGTTTTTCTTTTTGTTTCTGAAGTCAAAGTGGTATAAATGAACATGCAAACGCTAGAAACCGTTTAAATGTTGAAGTGACAAAATTCCAATAAAGCGTAAGAGCTACCCTCAGGCCAGGAGAGAACCCAGGTTTCCCTTGTTAGAGCCAAGAGTAGTAATTGCAGCTCTTTAATCCCCAGCGTTGATGCATGGGTGAGCAGCYCTGCCTGCTCAGAGGTTCAGGCGCGGAGGGCACCGTCCCGGCTACCTGCAGCGGGAGGCAAACCTGTGCACTTAATATTTCATAGGCGGCTGCAGCTGACATGGCAGAGCTGTGCTAGCTGCTTTCAGTCCCACCGTCCCAGCATAACTGTGATTTTTAGCTGCCTTGTACTCATTTTTATGCAAAATGCTGATTATTTCTGTGAAGAGCAGAAATCAGAAGAGTGATTTTAATCATGACTGTGTTAATTTGATGTGAGCTTTGGCTGTTTATGAGCTTTCTCTTTAATGGCGCTAATTGTCAGTTATAATGTGAACACCATTATACAGTAATATACAGTAATTTATTTAGTAAATGAGAATCTTATTCCAAGGACCATACTGCAGTATGCCATAGAGACCTCATTCCTTTAATCTTACATGAACAAACTTGTGCTGTCTAGGCCAAATTGGTAACAGGAACATCAAGTTGGCTTCTGAAATCGTGGTGTGATTTTTGTACCCACAAGCTCCAGCATGCATGTTGCTGGAGAGCTCTAGTTCTTCTCCTTTAAAAAAGAAACAAAACCAAGAAGCCCACAAGCCATTCCAGCAGAAAATGAAGAGCCAGTGCCCTTTCACGTTGATTAACCAGTTTTTATGTTGATTGATTCATTTCACTAAATTACTATTATAAACAATCATTTGCATTAACAATTCATGCCCTCCCTTAAGCATGTGTCTTAGAAGGCTTTCCAGGTTCTAATGGTATCTTTCTTCTTGCTACTTCTTTGATTTTCTTGCTTTTCCCTTTGAATGTACACACTAAGACTAACTTCAGTGTTGTCTAGAGCTAGTTTCTCTAAGTTGAATGCTCAGATCTCCTTCCCAAAGTTTATCACCTTGTGCTATCATACCTCTTATCACTTAAATCTTCGTGTTTTGCATTATTGCAGAGGACAACCTGTGTCATTAATGTAGAAGAAATGTGTGATACTCAATGCATGAAAATCTTTATTACAGGGAATAAACGGAGACTAGTTAATGTTTTGGGGGGGTTATCCTGAATATTAATTCCTTCCATCACGCCTGGAGTCATTTATGGTAAATGTTCAACCTTTTATCTGCCTGTGGATGGCAAGGAATATATACTTTTTAATGTTAAAATTGGAACCTTTTTCATCCTTTAATTTTACACTTGCTGCGTTTGTAAGTCTGTTTAGGTTTYCATGCTTTTTTTGACATATTAAAAGAACATACCACAGTATGTTCTCTTGATTTCCAGGAGAGGACTAACACACTATGTTGCTGTGTTGCAGCTAGGTTTATTATTTCTGGYATCCAGCATATATGGTAATTTTAACTTTACAAAGATCTCAAGTAAAGACTAATTGTGAAAGAGAGAGCCAGCACTGGTTTTATTTCCTTATATTTCATTTACTAGTTGCTCTTCAAATTTCCTTGCCTCCATCTGGCAGGATGTAGCAAAGTAGAAGTCAATAAATGATGGAGGGACCTAAACAGGGCCATTGGGAATATATCACAGTGAGACACTTTGACGGTCTGAAGTAATTTGACTGTAATGTTCTCTCCAAGGACCAAATCTGCAGTTACATGGGAATACTTAGTGCTCCCAGTGACTTTGATGGGAGATCTGCTGGTGAAACTTCTAGTGACGACTTGGCTTCACGCTCATGATGTCTGTGTGTTGGGCTTCCCAGGGAATTTCGCATGCGCTGCTTGTTCAGTCTGCATCTCTTGCAGCACACCTGACTTATTCAGGCAAGGAGATGGCTTGGGGATTTTCAAACTTAATTATTTTTTTTCTTTTTGTTTCAAATTAACAATTTGCAGTTTCTTTTCCAGATTGTTTTCTTAGTCTTCTGTCTCCACTTTCCCCACAATCTTCTAGGGTCTAGATAGCCGTAAAATACTTCAAAAATACAAGATGATGAAAAGCTAAAAATGCTTCTCTGCCTTATCTTCCACCAGGCTTTTCCACCACTTTTCCTCTTTGCTCTTCTTGTTTAGGTTTCTCATCATCAGAAAATAAGTGTGCTCTAATTATAAGACATAAAACAGATCAATTTATTGGGCTCATGGTTGTTTGGGTTTCCATCATGTTGCACTGCAAAGACCATGAGCAGTGTAAGTCGAGCATCTGATAACTGTCTGGTTTACTGTTTTATTTTCCTTAGTGTAGCTGATGCACTGTCTCCTCGCAGTTGTCTTTAGCGCCTCCCGTATAGTGACACGAGAATCAGTTGAGATTTTAATTAATGACTTTATTGCAATCAAGGTTCCATTTTAGTGCAGGATGCTTCGTCTTGTAGTAGTGAAATATTTAATCTCCATCTGGCTGATCTTTTCTGTGAATGCCCCGTGATAATTAAGAAGAAACATGAGAGGATGGTCTGAAACTGAAATACGGTTAGTGGAGGGCTTTGTGTGTCTTGGGACTGTTTGTGTAGAGACCTAGACAAAATTTAGGGAAGTAACAGCAGTTTGTTTTTATGGTAGCATCTTCCCACTGCGTGCCAGACCCCAGTAATTTCCAGAGTTAGATGCAAGTGTTAGAAGGCATCCAGAGTTGTATTTTGCAATAACTATTCAGTAACATGAACCAGGTACAATTCTTTTTGTGTTTAATGGGAATGTCCTGCTTTCCCCAAAGGATTTCCACTGTCTTGTTGAAAAGGTCTGAGCCAGTAGCACTACACTGCAATTACAGTATGTTAATGATGAGCTCAGAGTTGTACATTCCTCTTAATATAAATCCCTGATTTTCTACATGATTAATTGGAACCTGGAAAGACGGGCAAGGAGAAGGAGGATCAGATTGGGTGAAAATAAGAGATAAGAGGCTGACAGCCAGCTCTTGTTGTAAAGGAGAGTTATTTTGAATAGGAGAAAAATCAATACAAAGGTTGGAGAATTTGACAGAGTTATAAGAGCTACTTTAATGAAAGGTAGCAGATTCAATAGGATTGTTGCTTGAAATGTGGGATTGTCTGAGTTAGAAAAATGGGCAACTCTCCCTCCCGCTGTAACGGTGAGCTTTCATACTGCAGAGCTTACTGGGGACTTAGGCCAGAGAGTTTATAGGCATTCACTCTGGGCGCTCAATATAGTGAGAAAAGGGAAAAGAAGCAAGTATGTGTGGGAGCTTGCTAACTTCCGATCTTCTGGAGTACTTGATTATGGGAGGGGAAGGAGGAGGGCAGCAGCTGGTAGCTATTTCTCCTGCTTCACCGTATTAGGTGGCTACCTAAGAATATTTGGCTGGCCTCTGCGAGGAAGTCTCTTTCTGTAACTCCATCTGGTCCTAGCTAAGGGACAAGGCTGAGTTGGATAGACTCGAGGGAGCTTTTAGCAGGGACTCTTCTCAGTACCACCCGTCACGCCTCCTGTCCCAGGTGGTGGTGGGGAGAGGTTACCCAGGTAGGAAGGCTGTTCCACTGGTGCACCAAGGCTTTTTGACCCAAGTTAGAGGCGAGGTGAGAAGTCAGCTGAACCTCAGCATCCTTCTGTGCAAATGCATCCTAGACAGAAGCACCCACTTCAGTGTGGCTAGACACCAGGGCTTCACTAGCGCTGCGGAGAGGAACTTGTTCCTGCAGCTATTGGAGGACACAGATTTGGAGAACCTGGTTTATTGCTCCCAAATGAAAGTGTTTGGCCACTTCAGTCTTGAAGGGAGCCAAATTTTCCAAAATTGGCAGTTCATAACTTTTTACGTTTTGGAACTTAGGCACAGACAGATTTTTTTTTTGGAGAGAAAAAATCTGCATGCATGAATTCTGTGAGCCTTACAGATCAGTAAAGGGCCCCCGATGTGAGCACATTTACAGGTGCTCTGAGTACACCCACTGGATGTGTTTGCATGTGGTGCTCTTTGGGTCAGCTGTACCAAAGGGTCCTAGTTCAGTGATTAAAAACAGGAGATGTTTGCTAAGTGCTCAGCCCTGCTTCTTTCCTTTAGGCAAGTGTGATAGTCCTGGGACTTTGGAACGTCTTCCTCTTGAGATGTGTGACCCTTAGTAGTTATTCCAGTAGGCCCTCTAGAAATAACAAAGATAGATAACATTTGGCAAAAAAGAGAAACATTGCACAAATGTGTTAAGAAGTGATAATGTTTCCTTGGCACATAAAAAACAAAACCTTAATACGGTTAACGGGCTTGTTGGTAGCTTGTCTAGCAGTATTTCCCATGGAAGCTGTTTCACTGGGTCTCAAACAGTGGGAATAGAGTTCACCAATGTTAATCATGATTTAAGTCAGCAAGCAGGAAATGATTTAAAATGCCTATTATACTGTTGTTTTACTGATTGTATTTTTGTGGGCTTTTTTCCTAAAGAATTCTAAACAGTTGCCATAATTTCATACCAAGAGAATAAATTGCGTCAGACACATCTGAAGTCAGAAAACTCAGTACATTTATTCAGGTTTTGCTTTAGTTCTGTTAAACCACATGTTAAAGAAGTGTTCTCTGAGTGATGGTGATCAAAAGCTTGCATCGACCAAAAAGGAAGATGCATCTTGCTGTCTGGTGTTCATGGGTCCAAGAAAGTTGTGATTAAAGCTGATTTTACAAGGAGGGTCACCAAAAGGCTTTTTAATTCTTTCGGGAGGTAGGCTGCAAAATGCATTCACTGCAGACTGTGCCGATTGGTATTATYGTGCTGAGTTTCTTTCATGCCCTCCCAGCTGAATCCCTCCAGTGTCTCTTATATTTGGTTTAACAGCCTTTTGGGGCAGAAAGTGTCTTTTTCCTGGGTTTGTGCAGTGCCTGCCCCAGCGGAGTTCCTGCTCTGTGCTACAGCAGTGCCGCTGCTGCCGATACAACCGCAGACTTCGCCGCGATGAATTGCTTTGTTTTTTCCCTGATAAAGCTTCACATGATGTAAGAGATCAGGCAGCGGTATGAATATAGTCCCTGTGATTTCCCCAGTTCACAGGCATTGTATTTCCAGACAGGATGGGAAGGTTAACTGAAGTTGAAAAAGGATGTAAAACACAGCAAGTGTTTACTGTCTGGTAGGAATGAAAAAACAATCAAGCGGTTGGAAAAGAGAAAAAGGTATGTGTTTGCTCATGCTTCAAGACATACAGCACTCGTCTTTCTTTGAAGAAAAAATGATTTGGGGAAAATTAGTCATATCCCAGAATACATGTGTCCTCTTGCTCCCTACATTTTTTACCCAGCCTAATAAGCAAAAATCGTGAATCCCTATTTAGTTGGGCTTTTCAGCACATGCCTCGAGAAGCCAGTGATGTCCTTTTCTGTCACCGTCCTGTCTAGGCTGGCTGTCCTCAAAAGGGGCTTTGCTTTATCCTGTCACTTCAGAAGGGAGGCAAAACTGGCTCATGTTTCCAGGAAATCTGCAGCTCGTTTTGTTTCCTGGCTGCCTCCAGGCCGCTCGCTCCCTCGACAGGAAAATCTTTGTTACCGTATCCCGCAAAGAGGGCTTGGGGATCGTTGTCCATTGACCGTGGAGGAGTTTTTGTAAAACGTAGCTCCTGATTTCCACGTTGGTATGAAATATAAATCTTGGCTTCGCACCAGAATTTGAAATAGCGTTACCAGGTGGAAAAGAGCTTTTCCCCCCGCGGTGGGCTAACAGTTTGTTAATAGTTTAGTCAAGCACAGAAAATGGCACATGGTCTGCCAAAAGAGCGTTAGTGTCTCCAGAGGGGGCTGCTAATTGTCCAGGAAAAGAAGATTGAAACTGTCTCCTGAATAAGTTAAGGATGAATCATTCTTCTCAGGGATTGTGGGAAAATGAGATTTTAAACAGACACCGAATAAGGGTGGAGACCTAAGAGCCAGCTTGCTTGTTCGCCCGGGGTGGTGAGCGCAACTTGAGAGTTAAAAGTATGCATTAGCATGAGATCTGTCACACGTCTCCTGGGTACAGAGGGAGAAGGGACCTTTGGGACTTGATCCTGGCAGGGATGGACTAAATAAAGTTTTCTTGAATTTTGTCACGTTTGCCTTTATAGAGCTTTTAACTGTACTGTCTGTTTTGAAGTGTGTACCCAGAATACTGTTTGCATTTGCTTTCTCCCTTAACTGGGGTGCCATAAGGATGATTTCAGGTGATCTCAGGTGATTTTTTTTTCCGGACGTCAAGCCCTTCCATTCCTTCAGGGTGGCAGTTCCTCCAGCGAAGATAAATTTGGTGCTCGATGCCTGCATGCAGTGCTCGGGGGTTCCCAAAGAGTAGCAGTAACCTTCTTAAAATGCAAAACAACCCACAGATGAGTAGCCAAAATGACAGAAATCATCCATAAAGAAGAGGAAACCTCTTTAGTTTCTTATCAGCCTTGGTTAAGGGGGAAATTCTGCCCTCATTTCTCTGAGGTCCAGAGCCTCTTAGGGCAGACTGGTGCTCTTGAGGAGAAGGTGGCTTGCTGAGAGTTGACTGACACATTTAATCTTGTGGTGGCACATACCAGGCAGGACCATAATATCTCTTAAGAAAAAGAAATGTCATTACATCCAGTTCAAAATAGGAGATTGGAGATAACGGGAAGGTTTTAAAAAAGATTCATTTGAAATTCTTTGCTTGAGAGGTCTCATTCTGTTTGGGAGGCAGAAATGTGAGCGCTCATGTAATGAGCTGCATTCAAAAGATGAAATTTCGAGAGTAAAAATAAAACCCATTATTTCCTGAACGTAAATGGAGTCGCCCATCCAAAAATCCCTAGCTGTGTCTTTCTCCTCTCAACGTCATCTGATATTCCCCTCCTTCCCCATTTAACTAGGAAAATTTTTAGGGGCCTTTGCCCCCAGAAAACACCCGAAGTAGATAGCTTCAGTCGTATCAGGCGCRGCTGGTGAAACCACATGCTGTTTACTAAGTCATGTTGAAAGCCACATGCTGTTGTTGCTGGTGTACCATTTATGAAAGGCCTGTTAGCCCTCCCACTGAACCATATGGTGATTTAGCAGTCAGCCTCGTAGTAGCAAGACCAAGACTCAAGCTGGTCAAAACTAAAACAGATATTCCTCCCGTCACCTCTGGTAAAAACGTTCCCGTTCCCGCTGCAGCGCTGGGGCTGTGCATGCCGCGCCGCCTGTCCTGTTGCCGCCTGTGCCCTGGGGGAAGCTGCTGCTTGTCCAGGGTGCAGGATCGAACACTCACACGTTAGTCTTTCCAGAAACCGAAAACAGCAATTTCTGGATGCTTTCAGCTCGAACTATGTTGTTCCGTTTGAAAGAAAAGAAATATAAAATATATATGAAACATGTGAGAGCTAAGATGCGGGACTTGGCTCTGAGGAGTTTGGGAATGAGAACATGTAAAAGGAAATTAATGTTTTCTGTAGAAGAAAGGCAAGCTCTCATTTCAGAGAAAGTTTCCTAGCAAACCATTTTGGCCTGCTGAAAACTTGAGGTAGTAAAACACCTAACTGTGATCGAGTCTGACATGGTACTGCTGTAATTATTAGCTGAGTTAGTTCAGATGTTTTCCTACCTTAATTAAATAAGATAAAAGAAAACATTGTTGGTTTTGGTAACCGCTGTGAGGAGTAATTTGGCAGCAGCCAGAAGTTGGAGCTGGAAAGGACAGTAGGAGAGAAATAATTAGCAGGGATGATTTTCAGTCCTTGACAACCTGGTTTGTCTTTCTAGCGATGAATGAATTCACCTGACACCCAGAGAGCGCCATCTGATAATAGCACTCAGGAGATCGATACATCGATACCGTATCCTTGAAACGGTATTTAAAGTCTGTTCTTAGGTTCATTTCTTTACTTTTGTAAAGTTATAGCAATCTGGGGTCTGAGATAATGCATTCATTGCGGTGTTATCGGTCCTTTTGCGTTTACTGTATTTTAATGCAGCTACCACCGCTGCTGAAGGAGGCGGCTCGGGAAGTTCAATCTGCTTATGCCTTAAAAAGAAAGGATGCTCAGAAGATTAAGCTGGTGCCTCGTGCAGAGCAGGTTTGAGAGTTTGCAGTGCTTAGGATGGCGGGTGTTTTGTGCGGGAGATGCTTCAAACGTAAAGCTCCCAGGGCGCTAGCTCTGCAGCCCCTGCGCTGAGGAGAGGAGGGGGAGCCGGGCACCGAAGAGATTTCTGTGCTTCTGTAGGCGGAGATTCACCCTGCTAATCACGCCCAAAAGTTGCTGGGTTAAACTTAGTGCTGTTTCTTTCCGTTAGCATAATCTGCTTCGTCCACGCCTCTAGGGAGATGCTGGGGAATTATTTCCGGAGTTGTGATGCACACCCCAGGACACGAGACTGGCGTGGGCATGCTTGAAATAACGGCCATGCAGATAAGCAGCGTGCGCAAATGTATGGAAATACAGCGGGAGACTTAGCTCTGCGCTTCCTCTAGACAGGCTCACCAGATTCCCCCAAAAGCGTGCATTTTGAGAGAATTTAAATTGGACTGGAAATTTCATTTTTAACGAGTGCCGCTGTGAAGGACCGGAGGAAGGCAGCGGGACGGTATTGGCTCCRTGATTGCGCCGCCTATGTGCGCTGTCTCTAGCCAGGGAGACGCTCGCGTTGGAAAAAAAGCCTATTTATCCTACAAAAAAAAAAAAATCCAGTTTCTAATAAAGTGCTGGAAAGATGTGCGGCGGCCGCTCCGTGAAGACGTCGAAGGGATTATTCCTACCTCCGTCTCTCGGTATTGACAGGGGCTTCGTCGGCGCGGCCGGCATGATCCGTGTCGCGCCGCCTCCGGGCTCGCCGGAGGGGCGAGAAGGTTCAGCGCTTTCCAAACCGATGGGTTTTGGTCGTTTTAAGCAGCTCAAGGCGTGAAAGGTGGAGGAAGAGATGGGAACTGGCAGGAAGCTGTGGCTTGAAYAGGACCTTCAGTTCACCTGACGCGCAGCGCTCGTGCGAGGGGGGCCGGGCCCCCGGCTTTTGGCGACGGCTGCGGGGGCGACCGTGGGGAACGACGGGCGCGTCTGCGATTCGGGGAATGGATTTGATAATCGCTGAGCGGATCTGCGGGGAGCAGGTATGAGGCACCGGCTCGGGCGCTCGCTTAACCTGGTGACGGCTCGTTTTGAACACGCTGGGAGCGTTCAGCTGGTTTCCTTCTCTTTTCCCCACGAAAGCTCTACCTAGAGCGACGGCACCGTGAGAAGAAGCCCTTTTTCCTCTTCAGTTGTAAAACTAACCTAAAGATACCCGGACTGCGCTCGCATGGTGCTTTGCGCAGAGGCGCCACCGTCGCTGGTTAAATTTGCTCCGTTTTTCTCCAGATATGCACAAATAACGGTGATTCTAGTTGTCAAACCCGTAACATTTGTTTCCCCTCTGCAGGGGTATGGTATTTTGTCACTATTGACTTCCATACGTGGAGGCCGGCGAGCTGCCCGAGGCTCTCGCCGGAGGCGGTTTCCATGCCGGGCATTTCCCAGTAAGCTTTAGGCTCTTCGTGCGGCTCCTGGTTGGATTTGCAGTTATGTCCCCGGTTGCCCTGCTGTTTGCTGCACCAGTGGAAACTCGAGGCCGGGCAAGCCTGTGAAGCGCGGAAGCAGGGCCTCCAGCCCCGGGGTGCTCGTGGGAGTCGATGCCGCTTCCCGCTGGAGCGCTTCGGAAGGGGGATTTTGCTTCCAGCATTTGCAAAAGGAGATGCAACTTGTAAAAGTTTAATGTGTGTTTATTTTCGGGATCCCCAGCAATGTCAATATTGTTTGCTCAGATTGAGATTACAGATGTTTATATTTTAGTTAGCTCTCACTTGCCCGACTATTAAAAATACAAGGAGGGTTGGGGGGGGTTGTTTGCTTGTTTTTGTTTTTGTGGCTTATATTCACTCATAACTGCATAGCTCGTCCTCCGTTCTTAAGACATAAATTGGAATTGTGTCCTTCATACCATGATGCTCAAACGATTTCCTTTTCAACAAAGAGTATGTAATAAAGGTTAAAAATGATTTTTGCAATCCATGCATTTAAGTATACATTACTATCTGTTTTAAGGATGGGTAATCAATGTAAAAAATGATACTTCCGTGTATTCCTAATAGGTCACTGTGTAAATATCCATAATGGAATCGATCCCTCAGGTTATGGCAACCATTAGTACAGAAAGGGGTTTCACAATTAATGTATTAGGCATTTGCCTTTCATACTTACACATAAAATGATTATTTATTGATTATTTTCAGTCCAGGTTAATGATGTTGAAGAGGTTTCGGTATCTCAATTTAAAGAACTCAGTGTGGTTCAGACAGAAGTATCACATCTCTTTCAAGAAGTTGTGACTAATATCTGATAAGTGATTTTGCTGTACATTCCCTCTCATTTATTTATATATATATATGTGTGTGTGTGTGTATATAATCTAAATTAAGTTTGTTTTATGCACCTAGAAAAGTCTTGGTGACACGTTCAGTGTCAGCTTGGGGAGATGAGTTTTACTGTTTCTATAATTCTGTATTTCTGCACAGCAATAGGATATTGCTAAACACCCAGGGGTTCACCCTTCTCAAAGCACGTGCGGTTTTTTTTAGATGCAAGTGTTGCCATAAGTTGGTTAATGGATTCACTTATTCCCTTTAGAGATATCTGCATAATCATGGGCGTTATCATCTCAAGTAATGAGCTGAGTGAGTGGGAACAGAGATGTAGCTTCTGCACCCAAGCTGATTCCCCCGATATCTGCGAGCCGCCTTTTCTTACTGGCTCTGTTGAATGCATAGGAACAGGCAGGTCGGGGGCTTCGCCCTAGGCGGCACCTGCCCAGATGGGCACCTCTGCGTATGCCGAATTTGGAAATGCACGGTTTAAATATAAAACCTTGTTGGGACCTTCAGATTCACAGTCAACTGAGAGGCAAATAAGGCAACTGAGCATCGTTGCTTACTGTTGCAAGGTGAAGGTGCAACATCTAACTATGCTAATGCTGTTTTGGTGGTTATTTTATACTAGGAAACTGCATTGGGCATACTGGGGTGAAAGACGAGCCCAACTTGGCTGTGACAGCCCTAGATGTGAGTATTTAAAGGTAGCTTTGATTGTGCTCCGATTGAAGGAGTACCTAGCTGTGGAAGTGTAATTTTGAGGAGGAAAAAGTGTTGCGTTTTATCCCAGTTCAGCAGAAAAGGGTAGCCTAGCTGTCAGTTGAATTGGTTTTCTTTAGTGAACAGCTTTGGGGTCAGGGAAAACTATGCTTCCACTGTTACCTACTGTTTTATCTTTAACAAACTAATTGCTGCCTAGAGCTGTTAAACACTGCGAGTATGAAAAGCACGTATAAAATCAAATTGTATGCTAAAAGACTTGCTTGATTATCGCAGAACATTTTGCATTTATAGTGCTTTCCAACTGAATACCATAAAGCACTTCAGCAATATTAATGAGCAGCGGGAAGAGCAGTCAAAAGTGTGCAAGTGACTTAGGATCCTGCATCCCATTTGCAGAGCGACTTGTCGCGGATCTGAATGCTTTCAGGTCGGTGCGCAGCGGCTTGGTAGGCACCCGAGAGGCAATACCCAAGCACCAACGCAGCTGTTGGTCCAGAAGGAACCTTTATCTCAACGTCTGGCACTGCGTATCCTTGTGGTACACGTTGGTGTTCATATCCTGGTGCTCCTGCGTGAAGAAGTAACTCGAAAGAGAAAGTCTCTCCAGGGAGCCTGTCCCACCACAGTCCGAAGGGACGGGCTAAGTGAGGAGGGTGGGATGGCGCAAGTCCCCCCGTGCCCTCAGTGGCAGGGATGGTGTTCAGGGGCTGCTGGCATTGTAGCTCTGAGCCGGTGCGTTTGACATCTGCTTTTGAAGAAAACTCTTCTGACTGGAAGCTGACATCAACCCTCTACTCTGCTTTAAACTCCTATTTTCCTTGGGGGAAAAAAAAAAAATCTAGTGTTTCAGGGCCATGTTCGACTTCTTTTGGTTTGTTGCTTTTCCTCAACGTTTTCCTGCTGAAGCGCTGGCCCCTGTTCAGCGAGTTTAAGCCTCCTGAMAGCAGACTGACTTTTCTTAATTATCTTCTCCAGACCCCTTTAAATTAGTCCTCCAGGGATCTGTGAGCTTCCCATGGAAAATGATGGCTTTAATGTTTCCATACTAAATACTCGCAGAGAGTTGTCTGGGAACGCCGACTCGCATGAGATTGCGAATTCCTGCTGAAAAACAGAAGAATCTGATTTTAAGTGGTAAAGTGCGAGGGGATGGGGCAGCGTAGGGAGGCAGAGGTGAATGACCACCAAATGTGACCATGTCTTTGTGCATGCAGAGAACAGGAGAGTGTAGGAGGGGAAAATCATTTGAAACCATTGAACTCATGCATAAATGTATAGCTTTCAAATAGCTAATTTTTTTATGTCATAAAAAGCAAACTGGCTAAGGCTGGTTCCTTTCTTTATAGCCCTGTCATAAACTCTGAAAAATGGGATTTATAATTTATGGTCTGAAACCACCTTAACTATTGCAATACAAACAGCATCACTGTACTGCAGTTTATTTCTAAAATGCCTCCGGTGAAAATATTGCAGTGCCATAATTAACTAATACAGAGATCCTGTTTGTGGTGCTTTGTGCTGCTTTCTTCAGAAATAACACAGCTAGTGAAAATCCTCAAGGCTCAGAAGGTGGTGGTGCTTCAGAATAATCTCGCAACACCCTGTCATTTAAGAGTGCTGCTGGTCCCTAGCATTGTGTCCGTGGCTCACAGAATCCGGTCCGTCGCTGGTTGGATTTACAAGGTTTTTGTTCTGTATATTAAAAAAAAAAAAAAAAAAAAAAAGTATGGAGGAGAACAGTGTGCATGCTGCCTCCTAATTACTCTGTTTTCTGATATCTCAGCAACATTGATCTTTCAAAATGATCTCTTGCTGGTGGCATCAGTTTTATGTTGGAAAATATTCCTGCAATTCTGGCAATGATAAACTAATTACAGACTATACATTTTTAATGATTTAATCTCTTGTCATATTCCTACAGAGAAGTGGTCCTGATAGGAAACAAATCTCCCATGCATGACCAAACACTCATCATGAAATGTATGGTTTTCATTAAACCCTGTTGTTAATACAGGCTTAGGATTGTTTGGTTAAAACGGGGAGAGGTTGGGGAGTAAAAGCCTGCTGAAAGATTACCGTAATAATGCTGCAGTAAGCATTTTGAGTCGCGCAGAGCTCCCAGCAACCTTCCTCCGACATGTGCCTCCCATTACGGAGCGCTCTCCCCAAGCCAGGCATAACGCCGGAGCCACATGTGTCACGGGGGCTTTCGGTGGGTGGCGATCAGAAAGATGCATTCATGTGCCTTATCCCTCACTAGAAATCTAGGCATGTGTCGCTCACCGCATCTACGTTAATCTTTAGGTTTAGGAATAATGATTAGACAAGCGGTGGGTTAAAAAGGACTTCACGGGGTGGCCTCTTTTGCACGTGCTGAGATTTCTGCTCCGTGACCTGCTGTCGTATGAGTGCGGTTTACACCCCCTTCCCACCCTCTGGTTGCTTGGGGCAGGAGGAGTCTGCTTTTTAATGTTGCGTAAAGCCTAAAGCAATGTGCTCTGACCTCTGCTTGGGGGCCTTGGGTGGTGCTGCAACGGGGAAATGGGAAATGATTTCCCTTKTGTTACTGGGGGGACGGGATCCAAAATCCTCGCTGGTAGCACCTCATAAAATTGTGCGTCAGATGCAGGAACGGAAGAGGGACTTGGCTCTCTTGAGAGAGCAGATGTCAAAGGTGTTGGAAGGATGACAGGGAAAAACAATTGTTAGAAATTTCTTTTATTTGGGGGAGAAATTTCAGATAATTTCAGAGCTGTAAACGTTCCTCCCATTTCCCTTGCATCCATGTGCCTTTGCCCCTTTTCCAGAGAGCTCTTTGGTTGTTTTYAATGGCACTGATCTTCCGGAAGTTTGAAGATGAGAAGGGCATTTAGAGAAGCCATTTAAAGCAAATCTTAGTGTATCTAGCCCAACTGTGTGCATGCTGATGCACTGGTGAGGATTCGAGTTCAAATGCATGTGTGTTCGTACAGCTAATAAAAATGAGGACCGTAATCTCTTAACCAAAAAGTGCATATGGGAAGGGTGAATTAAGGTTCCGATGAACTTCTTGTGGTTTTCCTGGCTCAGTAAGGATGAAACTATTATTATGAACTAGAACTCCAATTTTATTAATGTTCTGAAGTATGGAAGGAAGCAACAAATCTGATTTAAGTGAAGACATTTGTCTTGGCAGTGTGATTTACTCCAGGGCTGTAAATTTGACGTGATGGAGACTAAAATGTACTGAAACTTAAATTTCTCCCATATCTCACTCAAAGTCAAATGATTTAAATAGCAAGATCTGAGAAATGACATGTATCCTTGGATGCAAATATATTTTTGGTGCTGAAGATTTTAATTTCACGTCTGAGGAGAATTTATCAATTTGAGGACCCAGCTTTCAGGATAGCAAGGGGCAAAGTTTGGGGGCGCAGCGTGGGGATGCAGCCATAACGGGTGCGTTGCCATATGCTGCCGTGAAGATCAGCAGCCTGGTGGCCCCCTTGTCTGGGTGGCAGTCCCGATGAAATGGGTATTATCGAAGGTGAGATCTGCTTTGCTGACACCGATCCCGATAAAGCTTGTGTCCCGCAGAGTGTTCGCTGGACTCCTCTGGCACCGTGCCTTCCGTCTCTCGTGCCGTAAAAATGCATTCAAGACACAACATTAAAACATATTAAGGACGCAGATGTGTTAACGACCYGAAGCTGAGCTGGGGAGGGGATGAGTTGTAACTGGGGCAGGCAGGAGCCCCGCAGCACAGTATAGCACTGAAAATCCTCCCTGCCGTCAGTTTGGGGGCAATTTTGYCGCTGGTTTTTGGTCCTTTTAGAACGAGCTCGGCCAGCTGGAGCCRAGCGAGGCCCCTAGCCAAGGGTGCTTGTGCCCCCGGCGTTTGCTCTCTGCTCGGCAAGGACGGGCACCTTCCCAAGGGTGACGGGCACTTGTGCTAATTCGCCCTTGGAAGGGGCCTCCTCCCTCCCCTGAGGATTAAYGGCATTTATGGGAACTTCATTCCTAACTTTCACACCTCTTGAAGGTGCCTAAAGTTAATTTTCAGACTTTGACTTTTTCCAGTTATCAGCTTTTTTTTTTTTTTTTTCTTTTCTTTTAATGGACATGAATTTAGTTCCCTGGATATATGGCCCATTTGGGATAGCTCAAGTTCTCCCATTCATTTCCTGAGTAGTGTCTTTAAAAATCCTCATATTCTGGAAGTAAAAATGAGAGCTTGAGTTTAATTTTTTTTTATTATTTTTTAAGATAAATCCAGTAACTTTTACRGCCTTGCTCTGTGATTCCATGAAATGGAATTAATTTCTTAGCAGTACTGGACCTGCTCTGTCAGTTCAATAAAAGTAATGCGGACAATTTCAGTCTATTACTTTTAAATTAACTCAGCCCATATGACTCTTCCTAATACACTGCCACCTTGTGAAAAACAGGGTTGCGTTTTATTGATTCATGTGATAGATGAGAATATTAAGTGTTCCCTGGCAAACAGCACCCCAAACAACACGAGGCTCTTAGGCACGCCAAGCCTGGGGAACTAATTATGCTGAGACATAAGAGGTTATTTTACTCATGGGTTGTAAAATGGAAAAATATTAAAGTAACTTTATAGCTTAAAAAAAAAAAACCCAAACCCACTCTCCTCCTCTTCCCCCTTCCTGCTCCCCAGCCCGGCTGATGTATTTTCTCTTGCCATATTTTAAGTGGGTTTCTGAAAATGCWGAATTCAAGAAGGTCGTTGAGAAGTGAATAAGAAACAAACCCAAGCAGAGAAAACCTCAAGCCAGTGAAAATACAAGGAAATGAAAAGAGGCTCTCGTAACATCATAAACCTGATATTTCGGTGCACATAGTAGCCCTGTTTCCCACAAAGGGAGAGGGATGAACGGGTGTTGCCCCTTCAGAGATCACAACTGATCAGAAAGGTTGCTTGTTAAAATTTCCCACGGTGAAAAATGGAGTCTGAGAAAGCTGGTGTGATGATCCTTTGAGGGCATTTGAGAATAATTGTAACAATAATGCATTAAAATGTCACTAGGGGAAATGATTAATTGGAATCGCCTTCATTTTTCTCCTCCATTTGCTTGCATTCCTGTCCTTAGCTCCTCATATAAAAAATAAAAATAGTAACATTCAGTCCTAGCACTATATATGAAGTCTTTTATTACTGCAAAGTGACATATGTGAAACCTTGCTACTGACATTCATGGACTTATATGCCTACTACTTCAACTGCTTTATTAATGTTTTGGCTTTCAGCGTAAAAGCTAAAACAGTGAAAACCACTGAAAATTTTTGACTATGGCAGTGACATTTATCATTCTGTAATAGGAAGCTTGGTAGCTTCTTTCTTGGTTGTTGGCTTGCTCTTTCCAAGACAGAGAAGCTAATTTTCAGGTTTTTTTCTCTTAGCTCTTGTCCTCACTTAAGAAGGGCTAATCCAAGGAGGCGCACTGTACAAAATGAAGATCAGCGGTTGAGGACACTCGAGTCTGTGAGGCTCTAAAACACAAGCAAAGTGGGAGTAAATGATAGACAGTTATAAGAGGAGTTAGRGAAATTGGGAGCAGGAAGTTTATTTTCGTGAACTCTTGCCCATGCTTGCTGGCTAACTCCTCCAGATGATAAGCTTTAAAATAGGTTGCTGGGCCAGCATCTATAACTTCAGGGACCTATCTCATGTGGATGTGTTTTCCCTCTGGGCATTTCTCTTTATAAAATCTATATGGTATTCAGGATTGAAAACTCATCTTAGTATTTAAAAAAAAAAAAATGGCTGTGTATTTCATCACAAGAACTAGAGGAGAGGAAAAAAGAAAGCAACATTACAAATAAGTAAAATAAGTAATCTGCTTGTTGCTTTAGGCATGTTTCTGCTCATTTTAGTTTGTTGTCATTCAGTTTGATTCACTGAACTGATTCAGTTTTAATGGTTCGCTTATGCATGCAACTACCTGGAAAAAAAGATTAAAAAAAAAAAAAAAAAAAAAAAAAAAAAAAAAAAAAAAAAAAAAAAAAAAAAANAAAAAAAAAAAAAAAAAAAAAAAAGCCCCTAAAGCAAATCTTATTGAGATTTTGGTCCAAAAAGGATCATAAATAAGCAAAGAGTAAGAGCAAAAGCTAAAACAATATGGCACACATCGAGTAAAAAGAAACTACAATATGTGAACTGAAGAATAGGAAACAAACATGAGCTACAAAATAGAAGTTAAAAAATAATACCTAAGGTAAAAAAAAAATCAAATTCAATATGTTTTACAATTACACAGGAGAATGAGTTTCTTCAACCTTTAGATTCTTTCTTTATTCTGCTAATTTAAAGACAGCAAGGCTGGGAGTGTGTCTTTCCAAGGCACTAGCAGTTGCTTAGAGCCCTTGCTGAATGCAGGAAAATTCAGCAATGGGGAAAATTTCATAAACTAAGAATATAAYATGATAAATATGTTGTGTCACATATGTACCATCTGTGAGTTATTCTGATAGACAGAACAGCTTGTCTGCCAAATCCTAAAACATGGCTTTGATTAGTGCATGCATTGYAGAATAATCATCTTGGGGACTTTGGATGAATTAAGTATGACCTTGAACTCCTACTTTAAAGGTCATCCCATCCAGTTCTGGAAAGGTAACATTCCTTACTTTTGTAATTAGGTCTGTCCTTAATGAATGGTTCAGAACAGAAGTTTTCACAATTGAGGCTGATGGCAGTTACGAGGGAGGGGAGAAAGACATCAGGACACAACTCTTGGAGACTGGGGTGGTTTTTTTCCCTCTGGACTTCACGATGATTTTAAAACAAGATGCATCATATCTGGTGCTCGATGCTGGGGATGGGTTTGAACTCAGAGCCGTACTGGGCTCGGTAACTTTTTAATCACCCATACAGCTTTGCAAATCCCACCTATTTATGGTGGTTGCAATGTTCCCCACTTCTCGACCCCATTGCAGATGCTTACGGTGTGGGAGGATGGTCAGTGTCTCTCAGATTTGGTCCTTGCTGTTCTGTTGTTTTGTACTGCAGGAAATTAATTTCGCATGTTATCATTTACCTAAAGTTGTTAAATGTTAGCCCAGGTTTAAAAAACAAGAAAACAAAACCCCCCTCATTTTTGTGCAATAGCATGATTCAGATGTAATGGCTGCTACATTAAGTGTGTCTTATAAAGAGGTCCCTTCCTGAGCTACAGTGCCCATAAATATTAGCTTTATTTTTATAAGTTGTTGCTTTTGCAGCAGCAGAATAGCTGTAACCATAAAAAGGTTTAATAAGAAATGCTTTCTCAGATGTTGTTTATATGGTTAAACATTTAAAAAAACATTTTCCATTTCCTGAATAGCCCTTAACATTAAATATAAGTTCAAAGCTATTGTTTTTCTATGGTTTGGGGATTTTTGCAAAATGACTCTGAGCATCATGGATTTTTTTTTCCCAAACTGCTGAGCATCTCTGAGTGTTGAAGAATGAAGTCTGTTCATTCTCAAAATTTAAGAAACTCTGCGCGTATCCTCTCTCAGCAAGCAGTTTTAATAAAGAGGCAGCCGAGTGGAATCAAGGCAGTTGCAGAACATGAGCTTGCTGTTTGTAATTGGTAACTGTTCTGAGTCTCCCTGACTCACCATTGTGGTTTTAAAATCACATTTTCCTGTCTTTCCCCTTTTCCTGTGTTATATGAAAAAGGCATGAGAGTAATAGGGACGGCAAAACGATTCAGGCCGCCTCGTGCTAATTACGGGGAGCAAAGTGTGGAAGGTTGCTTGCGGCCAGCTGAGGAGAGGCAAAGACGCAGTCCCGCAGGTGTTTTAGGTGCCTTTCTCCAGGGGTTTTGGTGGGAGCGAGCAACCAGAAACCCAGGCATGTCGAATCCCTGTTACCATTCCTGTTCGTTCYCCAGGCTGAGCGTCTTGGCACCTTTCCGAGGCACTTCGATAGGCTTAAAAAGCTGTGAGCGTCACCTCACGACGCTCTGGGAGTGGAGTGCGATCCCATTAAATGGTTTGTGACCCCTTTAGTAGCACTTCTTCACGTTGAAGGTTTAAGAGTTACCCAGGACTGGAGAAGCCTTTTAAGCGTAGCAAACTTCAGAGTGGTTAGGGGCAGACTTGGAAAACTCTGCCATTTCAGTCTAGTCCCGGGGTGCTTTCTGCGTGTTGCTGTATAAAAGCAAAAGATCTGACTGAATCCTCTGCGAAACAAATGATGTGCTACCCTGTGCTGCAAGTGCCATCATTTTTCTCCTTTTGCAGAGAGAGAAGAAAATCTATTTTTAAAAGTTTTACTCGGAGCGTGGGAATTGTTTATTCTGGAGTCTGCATTAAAAGAGGGAAAAAAAATGGTCATCAGCTAGGAACTTATCACTTGATAACCAGCAGGCATAGTGAAACTGCAGAACTCATTTCCATTGTCTGTTTGATTTGATCCTATAAAAATTGTGATGGCGAACACAGGAAAGCATAATATATTCCTTCATTATGCTTCCATATTTATTTTGTATAATAGGCAGAAAAAATAGATGTCTCTAGCAGTTTCTTTTAACCATGTTATTGTTGATTTAAAAAAAAATATATATATATATACACACACATACACACACGTATATGTAGAGCTATATGTAGGTAATACATTCTCACTTCAGAGGTTTTTGTTTCACACATTGATGCTTTAAATGAACACTATTTCCGTCAAAGGGTGGTGATCTTTCCTGAATAATACCTTTAAAGAAAAACTTTTATTTTTTGCCTTGCACAAAGCATCTAGGTTTCCTTCAGGCATATAAGAAAAGTCAGTAGTTGTCCTGAATAAGGGATGTGATCGGAACAAAATCATTTGTCTAGTTGCAAACATATGAGATAAAGACTGAAAAAGAATCCAGGTTTCCAGTGAATTTGTTTAATAGAGTTCTGGTCATTCTTGTACATTAATAGGGACTAGATTTGGTAGCACTAAATCTGTGGCAGGTTTTCTTTGACTTTGAATCATTTTGGAGTGACCTTATGTAAATACCTGGAGCAACCAGCATGTGTCTGGGAAGTGAGAAGTCAGCTGGAGTATCCAGAGTTGGGATCACAAAGTTGGGAGTGCTTTACAGTGTAGAGATGTTATTTATTGTATCTACAAGAGATAACGGGGCAGGTTAGCTGTGGAAGGTTGTTTGCATGACATAGCAGAACATCGCTACGATAACTTGTCAGCTGGAAATTTCAATAGGAATACGGCCRCTTAGCCAGCTACGAAGCTTCTTTTCATCCCTCCTGCGTTGAGGTGACATGTACTAGGTGTCATTTGCGGAGCACCCAGAAGATCATCTATGGTAGCTTATGTTCCCTGTGGTGAATTTTATGGGATCAAATCGAAGAAACAGTGGAAATGAGTTTAGCAGTTTGCATCTGTTTTTGTGCCGTGCACAGTAAATACCTCGCATTCAATGGAGAACTTGCCATCAGACATGCTCTCTGTTGTAACAACGGGGACCCACCTTGAGTGCCTTTTCCAGCCATAGATCTGGCAGCAAGTCCTTGGGAAAGAAGTGGTCCCTGAGGCGCTCCTGGATGGGAGACCGACTCTTAAAATGAATGAGCAGTCAGCGCAGATAAAAGAACGTTAAGGTCATATACCATAATCCGCTATGAGAAAGGCTACAGCCTTGATCTCCAAATGTCTTTTAGATGCTGCCATGGCTACAGCATGTTGTAAATGAGAAAATATGGAAAGGCTTTACATATTACAGTTGGGGAGCCCTTATGGGACAGCAGGAGAAATGTGAGTTTCCACAGATAGATCAAGGTGTTAAAGTTGGATCCAGTTTCAGCAGACACTTGTTCTGTGGAAGACACTGTGTTAGGGGAAGGTGGTTCAATCCTGAATCAGAAAAACTTTGTAAAACTATGTCATAAATATGCAGTCAACTCCAAAATAGCGGATGCTCTCCACTCCAGATGTAGTGTATTGGAAGAAGTCTGTGCTTTTGTGGTTGCTGCTAAAATAATGTGTACTACATTTCAGTTTGGAGACTTTGCAATTCAGGAAGAAGTTCCCCAGATGGAAAGGTGTGAATTATTTATGCAGTGTTTATCTCAGGGTTTACTTCCCATCACAACCAATTAAGGCTATTTCATTTCATTAAAACTAACATTTTCACATTGGGGAAATCATTTATCTAAGGAAAATGTAGAAGTATCCACTAAAAAGCTTGGAAGCTTCCATCAATCATATAGTTTCACCTTTTTCTAACAACTTACAGGAAAACTTTTCTCCTTTACCATCTTGTATTAGGGCTTGCCAGATTGCATCGTAATTAATTGAAATTTAACAAATTAATATTTTCATTCTTCATGCTTAGTAGGAAATGATGGCGATCAGAAATGGTGGGGATCAGAAATCGTGCCCTATGACCTCAGTCTTGCAGTCCCTGGGCAAGTCCCCACTTACTTGTATCTGTTTGGGTAGAGCAGAAAATGAGCCCTTGCTCCCACTGAATTGTCTAAGGCTTTTTTTGCATGACCAAAGACCGAGATCGGGACTGACAAAACCAGACAGTATTGTGAATAAAACCAGCTGCTGGGTATGTAACTCTGTGTTTAAAGCTGCTGTGTTTGCATGGCAAATCCTGTCCTTGCTCTTCTTTTGCCCATATCTGAGTATGACTTGTGCAAAGTGCACCRTTATGTCTCTATGACAGGCAAGGTGTTAAACCAAAAGGTCTTGTTATGATTAATTTTGGAACTGTTTTCTAGTTGAGATGGTGCCAGGCATCCCTGAGGTTTGAGCAGATTAGATTAGGTGCTCTTGTGGAGACCTGCTCTAAGTGAATAGCGTGAGTCTCGGGGGAAGAGGGCAAAGCAGAGAGAACCTGTTACTGTCGCTTGACAACTTCATTTCAGTTCTTGGCCCCACTAAGTGTAACACCTRGAAAATCCAGATTTTGGAATCTGAGAAATTAAGGTCTGGTCAAACAAACAAATCCCTGCCTGCCCTGGCTTTTCTAAAAGCCTCGAGTCGCAAGGATGCCAGCCTGTGAAATATTTTGGGTGTTTTTGCCTGTATTTTCCTGGCATAACAGGTATACAGCTCTATCTTGGTCTGTGATTAGTTCAAAATTATACAATATACCATAGCTAGCTTTAGTGGTGGCTCTTTGTGGAGTCTGGATCAACAGCATCGCAGTAAGGATGTTAAAATATTGATTGGTTCTTGTGGCAGGCAGGATTCCCGTATTATCTCCAAGCTCTCTGGGGACAGGCATTAACAAAGGCCTTCAGAAGTCATTCAAGACTAGTTTGCACRCAGCTAAAATTACTCAGAGTTTTATAAGGAGGCTCTAGCAGTCTGACAATCAAGTTATTGTAATTTCATGCATGTAAGGGGAAATAAACATTGTTTTTCACAGCATCCTGCTGAAGAAAGAATTTATTGTTTCCCTAAGCTTGTGGGCGTACGTATGTGTTTATTTATGTGGAAGCTCTGAATCTTTTAAAACCATATGCACATAACTACTATTTCTTGGTGAGCTGCGACAAAATTCTGCATGCGATAAAGAGGATCTAACARTGGGTGAAATTTCTTTATATCACGGATTTAGTAAAATGCCTGACATTATTACTGTGGAGGAAAGTTCATCCTTATTTATGCCTCGCTGCTGTTGACATGGAAAAGAGCAAGATGATAGTGATTATGAACTCAGATTTGTACGCGACTGCAGTCGGGTTGTGATGTGGAAGTCAGCTCTGAGGGTTTGTTACATTATGCATTAGGTCTTCTTTAAACCAGTTTCCCCTAGAAATGTTTACGTGCCCAGGTAGGCCAAAGAAAATCTGATGTAGGCAGTAATTCTTGCCTCTGTTTTTTTAATTTTAATTTAATTTAATTTTTCTTGGTTTTATTTAATTTTTGTTTTATTATCTGAGCTGAAAATACTGTGCTGAGGTCCAGTGGTTTGCTGACTTCTGCTGTTGTAGCGTCTTTGAACCAGGCTCCCTATCTGTAGTGCTGGAGACTGTTCAAATACCAAAGGAGGAGGCTGTCCCTGGTCTGAGCATTTTGCAAATAGGTAGGTTCAAGCTGAGCCGCCTTTAACGAACCCTCGCTCAYCGTTTGTTCACAGCATCCGACTTTGAAGGTTTGACCCGTTGTCTGGCATAGCATAGCACTGTTTTAGCACAAGTTTTATGTGTGTGKGGGGGGGGAAAGGGATGTGTAAGTGTTACAATTAGGACAGTGTAGTTAAACCTATGGATTGTGCTCTGTTACTCTGCGTATAATTTATTGCGTTCATCTGGCACTTGTCAGATTGCACTGGTCAAATGTTTTACATTCTGAAAAGGTAGTTTAATAGGGGCAAGAATAAGTGTCCATGAACACTCTTGCATGTGTCTACCGGATTAAATTCAATATTGCATAGTAAAACTAGTGTAATTTTGTGTGTGGAGCCTGTTAGTGTTACCAACTTTTGAACATCTACAGGTTGAAGTGTGGCTTTCTGAGAAATGACCTTTAAGGACAGAAATCCCAGCTCTAAAACCTCATCGGATGGGTCCAGACATAGAAATAATAAAATTGCTGTATTTCAGCAATTCATAGAGGACATATCCTTCCTTCTGCTTATGATTGCAATTAATGAGGGTTCAGGAAGACAGTGTTAGAAGCAGACTTTACCTGTAACAATTTACATTTCAATACACTTGAGCTTCATTCCAGCAGCTTGCCGAGCATAGCTGGTCTCAGCCTCATGTCAAGACACAACTGCTCCAGAGACTCCATAAGGCTCTAAAAGGTATTTTACCAATTTATTGAATCTGAATTAATTTCAGGGTTGGAGGACACCGGAAGCTGTTGCTTCTGTTTCTCCTGATGACTTAACTGACCCATGGAAACTACATATAATATCGGTGTGTTGAAGGAAATCCTTCACAGGTCAAGGTTGAAGGCCAAATTCAAGCCCAGGACATGTGATTACATCGTGCTGTAGGAGTGTGCTCTTGGGTGACCATATCCCTCCAGCTCTGTTTCTGTAGCGGCCATTGAAGAAGTATTTGTGATTGAACACAGCCTCTTTTTCCAATGTTTTTTCAAACTTTCTTTTTTCACATAACAGGGCTTAGCAGAAGCATAGCCACACAGCTTTATTTAGTATTCAGGCAGGATTCAATTGTCAGTGAGATACTAATGGGAATTTATCGCACACTGAACCTAAAGTGACATATATATATGTTAAAATGCTGTGTTTTATTGCACACCTAAAAATACTTCACTGTCCTTACTTTTTGAGCTTTTTTATGTAAAGTCCTCGATCATTGCTTAAAATCTGGCACTTCTATATTAATCTTTCTCTTTTTTTTAATGTAACTTTTTCTAACGAGGAAGAAAGTACAATGGAAATTTTTGATCACCAAGTTATCAAATCATTCATCTTATTTTCATTCGTCATTCAAAGCAGTATTAAGTATAGGAACATTTCATAATGCACTGTCAAGTGATGATGAAACTACTTGAAATTAAGGGTCAGGTAGTCAGCTGCTACAAATTGGTGTTATTGCAGTGATTTTTAATTTCTGCTTTCTTGATATACGGAGAAGGCCTCTTCTATGTATTATTGACTGCTACTGTTGAAATGAAGCTGGGACATTGAATGAACTAGCATGAAGAAAAGACAATTTGACGTGGGTTGCTTTGGAGGGTTCGTCATCTCTAAAGAGTTTTGAATGCCCCTGAAAGGTAAAATGATGTCAGTATTAGTAAACAAATATTTCCATGCCCTTTGCTTCCATCCTTTTGCACTTGACTGTGAAAAGGGAGCCTTCTCCTCTACGGAGCAGTGTGCTGAATTGCTCAATTCACAGACCTCTGGAGACCAGAGAATGCAAATTTTCCCCAGGTTGTTTTATTAGCAATAAGTAATATGCAAGTAGGCAGGGTTTTAGAAAAAATATCTTCAGGGAGCATGAATAAAGGCCAACATTTTATATGAACAAGAGGCCTTCATTTTTACGATATTCCAGAGCTTCACATGTCACATAAAAGCAGGTTCCTCTGAAAGCTCCCTCTCTCTAGTCATGCCTTGGTTTGCTGGTGTGAGTTTGCACTGAATACTTTTTCTGTTCCCTCTATTTTTGTGCTCAGCAATTCTTCCCAGGAATGACAGAGGCCACTCTGGAGGGATGGACCATTATTCCTTGCCTGTTAATCCACTGGATTTATGGCATTTACAGAAGTTCCCCCTCTGTGTTCTTCCCGGTTATTCTTCTGGTGATGTGTTTTGCTAAGACAGCTTTCCCTGTGAGTCTCAGTACTAATTTTGCTCCTAAGGAACCTGTGCTAATGTCTGGAAGAATAAATTTGCATTCCTTGCCTATTAGAGCAAATAGGAAGAGCCTACCCCCCTAATTTTCTTAGGAGTTGTCTTTGAAGTCCAGGTTACAGGTGAGAAAAAAAATTGGCTTATTCCTCATCCACACAGGGACTAAAATGGAGTATAAGGTATTTATCACCATCTTTGTTACGTTTCTGAGAGATTTAATAGTCCCCAGAATTGTTCATTTCTTAAGAGCTATGTGCTATTAAACTGAGGCATTATTTAGCAATTGGTGCTGTCTCAAGAGGATAATTACTCAGAAGTATCTATTTGAAAATTCATCTACTGCTAGTTGTATAAATGTCTACAGTGCCTGAAGTATTTAAATACTAAGAGGCTTTCTGATTAAAGTTACCATATTACAATATTTAACAGAATGGTGGATTTCCATTAATATCATGTGTGTGCTTAGATCTGAATGCTGGTATTTTCTAAGTGACTCATGGGAATTTGCCATTCAGCACCTACCGATGTCAATTCTGCCAAGGAAAAGAAAATAGGTAGGTACATCATGTATGCTGGTACATCCCGAGGTGCAGAAATGAAAGCAGCACAACTCTCAAGTCAGAAAAGCCCAAGCTTATCTGCATACCGCACTGCTGTGTTTGGAGGGGCCACCCCAGCTGCCGAGACGGCGGCTCCTTGTGCTAGACGTGGTGCTGAAGTGCTTTGTGAAGGACAGGGAGCGTCTTCAGTGTCTGATCCATCCTAGTGAAATTAATAGTCTCTCTCCTTTACTTGGCCACTTAATTGCAAAAAAAATTGTATGGATGTAAAATCTTTGAGAACTCGAGCAAGCAGTCAGGTTTTGGTGAAATTGGTCTATGCATTCTCAAGTTATTACAGGAGACTGACACAACGTACGCAGACACGCACGCAAAGCAGGATCGTGTAAGTCTCATTTTCTAGTTTAACTAGTTAAAAAAAAGAAAAAAAGACTCCAAGTACGCACATATAGTTAATAAACATTAAATTAGCTTTTGCCATTCAAGGAAGAGTTCCGGGAGTCCTTGTGGAAAGCTCTCTGAAAATATGAGCTCAGTGTTCACCAGTAACAAAAAGGTAAATAGGGAGATTAGAAATTATTAGGAAATAAATAAGAACAGCAGGAAAAATATTTACTCCGTGGTTCATATGACTGCAGTTCTGATTGCCCAACCTGAAAAATGTTTTGTATGTCCCAAAAGCATAAAGGGAAGGTTTCCAAGGACTTTCAGCAGTGTGAAACACCTTCCACGAGACAAGAAACTTAATAGTTGTGTGCGTTATCTCAGCTTGACAAAGGTGACTCAGGGCAGATATGACAAAGATCTGTGAAATCACAAAGTTAAATAGACGATGATGTTCATTATGCTCCATGATAAATGCACTAAGGGTCCGAGCCAAAACAGACAAGAGGGGCACATCAAACTGAAGGGAACACTTCCATGCGATGCATAACTGAAGCGTGGAGCCCCTTGCTGCGTGATGTTGAAGCAGCCAGCAGTAAATACAGATTGGAAAGAGGGATTCGACAGAGTCACGGGGGATGGATGAGCCAATCAGAGCATGGTCCTTGTGCGGCTTCCTGCTCAGAAAGGCGCCCAAAGCTTGCTGGAAGCTGCAAGGGTATGGCTAAGGGGGCAGCTGCTGTTTGTCCATGTACACACACTCTGTTGGGTATTTACTTTCTACTAGTGTTTGGTACATGAGACAGGATGCAGAGCTGAGATGCATCTGTGGTCTGAACCAGCTGTGCTTATGAGGGCCCTCCAAGGCTATGTTAAAGCAGCCTTGAGTATCAGACAGCATCCAAGGCAGCACTGTTCTAGGTAAGACGACTGTATGGATTTGTTGAGAAAATGTACAAAAAGGAGGCAGACTGAAGTAGTCTAAAAACACTGTAGGTACCCTCCAAGGAACGAGCTTAAATGAGAAGGGAATGGAGCTGGAARCTAGCAGACCAAAACTGGTGTTTTGTAAATCATCAGCGGATGTAATTAATGGATACAGTTGTGCCATCCATTGCCCTTGGCTGGCAGACGTTAGAAAGGAAGCTCTTGGGAGTAAAAGGGCCAGATGATGTATTGATGAAAGGAACGTGATAAAATACTGTGGCTGCTATTTCATGATGTCAGGACCCCATAATACCAGCAGACGAGCCACCAAGCAACTGGGTATTCTGGGAGGACAGTTGTGCTCCTGAATGCGTTTGACCCAGTCAGAGCAGATGGAAACTACGAGACCCTCCGCTGATTTCAGCCACATCCTGAACAACCCTTTGGGGTGAGAGATACGGRTGTTTGCTGTCTTTTCTTTGCTCGTCCTTTTTCCCACCCATCTCGCTTTTCCTTCCTATCTCTTTCTTCCTTCTGATTAATGCACATCTGGAGCAGTGAGCCCAGACACGCTCTCTTTCCCAGCATGGCTGTGATACCATGACCAGTGAGGCAGGGAAAAGCTGTGCCCTATGCCACCTGATRTAAGCTTACCGGGTGTTGGAGCGGCTGATAACAGCCACTTCTTTGCCTGTTTTCCACAGTAATGAAGTTGCAAGTACCTATCATAGAARCTACATTGTCTATCTGTGCTCTTCTTTTCTTTCTGCACTTATGTTTTGTCTGCAGAAATTAGGGCTGGACTCCAGAACTAGCTCTAGACTATCTCACCTGTTCTTCCAAAGAAGAATAGTTGTCAC
>NW_020451037.1:371488-391390 GCF_003343035.1 Apteryx rowi | reverse complement strand
GTTAAGCATGAGGCAGCAATGTGCCCTTGTGGCCAAGAAGGCCAATGGTATCCTGGGGTGCATCAGGAAGAGTGTTGCCAGCAGGTGGAGGGAGGTGATTCTCCCCCTCTACTCAGCCCTGGTGAGGCCACATCTGGAGTACTGCGTCCAGTTCTGGGCTCCCCAGTACAAGAGGGATGTGGCACTATTGGAGCAAGTCCAGCGAAGGGCTACAAAGATGATTAGGGTCTGGAGCATCTCTCTTATGAGGAAAGGCTGAGAGAGCTGGGCCTGTTTAGCTTGGAGAAGAGAAGGCTGAGAGGAGATCTTATCAATGTGTACAAGTATCTGAAGGGAGGGTGTCAAGAGGATGGGACCAGACTCTTTTCAGTGGTGCCGAGCAATAGGACACGAGACAACGGGCACAAACTGAAACACAGACAGTTCCATCTGAACATATATCAACATTGTGTGTGTGTGTGTGTGTGTGTGTGTGTGATTACTGCAGGTTAGGTATTGAAAAAGAGCAGAGGTGAACCACTCACACTAGATCTATGTTAACAAGTTAGGAAGAGCAACAGGACCAGATCTGTAGTATCAAAGTTAATGCTTTAGGATGTGATATCTGTTGTATACAGATTTCAGGGAAAAGCCCCATATAACTTGGGCAAGCTGCAGTCTGCTCCTGCGGAGTGAACACCTGTTAGCAACTATGGTGCATTTTCAGTTCAGTTTCATCAAAAAATAATCCTGTTTGCATGAATTTTGCCATCACACTTGGAGCTCCAAAGAAATAAAACCTACAAAATCCACCAGTTCTGTTTTTCTTAGTGTCGCATGTTTTTCTCCTCCTCCTGCAAAGGCTGGGCATGTGCTGAACCAGTCCTTGTCATTATTCTTTTTCCTGGTATTTTCACCAGGGAGCCATTGTTTGGGTCCCTCACTTCCACCACTGATCTGTTTGAGTAGTTCAGGGCAACCAGACCTGTTAATTATTGCAAACTTTGGGAAATGAAGGTCACAAAAAGGTAAAAGAGCAGCAAACACCGCTTGCCCCATCTCCCTCCAAGAGCAGAGAAAACAAGTAGGAATAAATTTTGGAAAATGTGGGTTTGTGAAGAAGATATCATTAACCCAATTCCGTAACAGTGTTTCCTTTCAGGTTTTACTTGATTTCAGGTTTTGACTCTCACTTTTTCCAGGACCCTCTTCTAGCATAGCAATGGGGGAATGGAAGGTTTCATGGCAGCACTGCTACAATAATAGTAGATAGCCACTGACAGGCACGCTCTAAGTATTAGTTTGATATTTTTCATATTATTGTTTTGAAATTTTTTTTTCATCCTTCCATCCCCTAACATACACAGCTCCCTGTTGAGGTGGATAACCTACAGCACAATCAAACTAGTTACCACATCACTATGGTAAAACTCCTTCCAGTCACTACCTCCCATAATTAACTCATCTTTGGCTTATCACAAAGGATTCACAGATTCAGGATACTGACTACTGAGGTAAAAGATTTTTCTGAAGACTGTTCCTTTAGCTATACTAGATTTCTCTTTCCAAGTTTTGTTGTTCAAGAGAAGAAAAGGGGACTGGGGATGCTTTTTCAGTGGTGACGGTGAGCTTGGGGACCTCCTTCACAGCCAAATGAAGACATAGAAAGACTGACAGTCCAGGTAGATACTAGGGTTTTACTGATAACATCTTAAAGTCAGTAATTGCAAACCAATAAATCATCTGACCATCTGCAGTTATGGAATACAGTAAACTTACCACTGCTGACTGAGAAGGAAGGTGACCAGGAGAACACGGATTCATTTAGAATTCTCTGCAGGAACATGCAGTAAAAAGTGCACAAGTGTTGGCTGCTCCTGCTACCCTAATTGCTGCTCCATCCCCTTTGTGGGAGAGGTGATGGGCTGGACACAATCATCCTATCGAACAGACCCAGTCACAGGTTGCCAGTTGGACCAACCTGCTCCACCAACACCAGAGTGCCAAGTCTACCCTTCTCAGGGTGGCCAGGGTGAGTCAGTCTTTGAAGAATGTAAACTGCATGTATATCCATGTTGCTATGTAAGTTCTTTTATGTTTAGAAAACTGACAACAAGCTGCACAGTTAATCCCCTAAATGAAACAACCAAGGCTTTAGTAGATAAAACTGAGGATGAGACAAATAGAAAAGCAAGTTGTGGCCAGGGAGTAAGTTAGCTGGGGTATGAGGGCTATGGCCTGCATATATGAAGCTGCAGGTTCTAAATGAAATACGCAAAAAATGCTTTTTGTAAAGAATGGTTGGTCCTTTCGTAAGGAATGGTTGGTGAAGATTTTGGACATAGCACTACTGAGGACCAAAGATGAAGGAATGGGAAGTGAAGAGGGCAGAAGAGATACTAAGTGGAATATTTACTTACAAGGCATCTCATCTCTACAGGTGCCTCTGTTCCAAGCACAGGAAGCTTGAAACTGTGCAGTAAGGTCCATGAGACCATGAGAAATGACAAATCTATATGCATGCAGCAGACCACCAATTAAACAGAAGGAAACCTAACTATTTGGAACAAAACCAACAGCAACAGCAACAAATACATTTGGGGCTGTACAGATTTTGCAAGCATATAAAATTATATATGTGACCTGACTACAGCATATATTGTCTGACATTGTTTTTCATTGCTTCAGGAAAGGGAAATTGAAAATATGCACAGAATTACACTGTCACCTTGCAAAGGGACAATGGTTTTCATGAGGCATAGTCCAGCACAGAATGCATCCACTTCTAAATTAATGAATTAAAGGTTTCATGGCTTTTGTTTGTTATGTCCCTAACATAGGAGGATTTGTTACTACATATGGGTGTGTAGGAAAGATATTGCAACTGACATTTTGAGCAAAAACAAGTAGAGCAGACAGGCATGACTGATTGTTCCAACAAACATCCGACAGTTTTGCAATGCATATGCAAGTCTGAACTCTTTCCAGTTTTCATCTAGCAGTATAAAGTTAGTTCACACAAAGGCTTTGATTTTTAATTCTGAAATACTTCTTTCTTACATCGCTGTCACTGTTAAATAATTAAATGAGATCCTGTAGAAGAAGAAAGGTCAGAGACGTCTTTTCTTAAAGAATCAAAATTACAAATATTTTATTGGTAATTTAGTTTGTTTACACTGTGTGAACCACAGGAGTTACTATTTTAAGTGACCACAGAAAATGAAATATAGAATTATTTTACATAGCTATACAGAACAATTAAAAAAAATCCTTTTAACATTTTTATTTCAGYACATACAACATTCTCTTGCTAAGCCAACTGTGTCTCAGTTAAGGGACAGTTTGGGACAGTGAAATACGACAGCTCACAGTAGATGCTCCATACACATTGAATTTTGCATTTTATTCTCTGAGGTGTAGTACCAGTGTTATCAGTTCAGTCCACCCTGTCTGAAATTCCTGCTCTGAATTCTCAGAGCGTTGTATGCAGACAGATTTCAGAGCAGCTGAGGAAGTAAAATCTAACTATTATCTGAAGGCCAAAACTCAGAGACATCCTGTAGTTTCTTTTATTTTTTTCATCTCGAGCCATTCTGGGTTAACTCCTCAGGCCACTGGGACTGATGACACTTCCTTTATGTCAAACCACTCCAAGCAAGTGTGCCAAGCTCCTAGGTAAGATGCACATGCCTCTCTGCAGTTGTTCTGCTATGTGCAACCCCTGTTTGAGGCCGAACTAGTTAGCCTTATATAGGCTGTTTACCGCAAGAGCTTTTACTTTCTAACTTTTCTAGACAACCCCTTTGTCAAAAACAATCCTTATTTTTCCTTTATTTATTCAAGATAGCAAATTTCATATAGGCATTTTTAAAAAGCTCATGTTGTGCCCTAATTCTGCTCCAGCTGAAGTGAATGGTTAAACATTCACTGACTTCAGTGGATTCAGGAATAAACCTATACTGAGGACTTTTGAGACTGCCTGCCTTCAGCATGAGAGATTCAATTCTAGCTAGAACATAGGCACATTTGAGTTCTCCTGTATATTCTTCTAAGTGTATGAGAGCACAGTTTTTTAATTTTTATTATAGGAAACGAGAGCTTCAGTAAAAATACTGCTTTGAAAAATACTGAAAAAAAAGAAAAAATGTGTGCTAATAAGTACATATTATTCCTGAAAAGTAGGCAGTATGTATGCACTTTGTCTGCAAAACCTAAATGTCTGACTTACTTAGGAGGGCTTAACAGGGAATTAGTCCAGGCAAAACAAAAAATATGTTACACAGTAGCCACTACAACAGCTATATTTTAAATAAAAATAACAATAATATACATGTTCAATATTGTAACGATATAACGATGAAAATAACACTGACCAGTATCAAACTTAGGATTTAACTGATTATCCATTCTTAATAGATGAAATGCATTTCACAGAAATATCTGCAGGCAGGGTGAAGTGGAGAGATATTCACGGCTTACCATGAGAAAGTTATTGTGTAAACAAATATGATTAATAATTTTATAATCAAACTAGCCAATTATTACCTTCCTGGATAGAAGAAAATGAATTAATTTCATTTAAAATTCTAAATTTCTACTTAACAATTTAGGAACTGGCAAAGAACAGCATTAAGACTTATTTTCATGGTAAAAATTTAATGAACAAAACTTTAAATAGATTTCTATTTATAAAAGTTCAACATTTTAGCATTTGGGTGTATGTGCTACAGAAGGATGGTAATAGCAACCTAATGGTAGAAAACATACACACTTGCACACATGCTTACACACACACACGTGCACATGCTCCAGTGCATGTGCGTAGGTCCTCAGCTTGTTTATACAGGCATAGAGCTATTTTGAAGGGGCAATACCAGGAATGGGGGTTCACCTTACCTATTTTTAGGTGTCTACAAGGTATGCTGTAGATGCCTAAAGTCAGGTGAGATGATCCTCATCCCAAGCAACACCAGCTGAAGATTTTATGAAAACTGTTTTCAWCCTGAGCATATTTAAGGCACTTCATTAAAAAAAATCTGAAGTTAATCAAGGTTAATAAAAAGGTAAAAATCCTTATATGTGAAATTTGGAAATTAAAAAAAATTCCTGAGTTTTGATAAATATTTCTATTATAATAAGGTATCGTGTCTATTGAAAACACTGCTTTTAAAAAAGCATGTTATAAGATATTTCTTCTTGAAAATCTCATGCCTTAGTGCACGAAATATGTTAATAAGTCTTTGGGGACATCTGCAACAAATCAGTAGGAAATGAAAAGCCAAAGAACGACCTGTCACATATGTACAAAATGTGAATTGCTCCTGGCAATAAGCATCATGTTTACTACAGGCATCTTTATCTTTCTGTTTTCTTACAGGGTCCTGCCCATATTTTAATACTTTATAATTTATTATGCTTCACTAAACTATTTACAGAAGCAGAAAATAATCACACAGCTTCTTAAGCCCATAACTATGGAACTACAGAAGTAAAGCATATCTTAAAATAATATCAAGACTAGCGTGCTACATAGTACTATTTTTCAGAAGTAAAGTCTGTGAATTATTTTCTTTATGAAGAAAATCTAAATGCAAATAGAACTTCAAATTCACTGTCTCCCTGTGTTTTGCTTTGTTACATTTTGTACTATCTGCTATTTCCAAAGGATTGTGCCCCAAAACAGTATTTGGATTGCAATAGTTGTAACTTGTTGCAAAAGAACCTTGACTAAACAGCCATCAGGTTCTCAAATGCCCACAGTCAACAAGGGACACAATCAATTTGTTTTCAGTTAAAAATAGCTAGTTTCCAATAGTAGCCATAGTTTCTGCAGTTCTATGACTATATGTATTTGCTTTTAGTGTTCTTCTCTCCTCTGCTGTCATATGAAACACAAATAACATGGAGACAGTGAAATAGTGATCATATCCAAAGTGCTGCCAAATGCACTGAACAAGCAAACTGGTGACAGAATGGTATTTATAGAGGTCTTGGAAGTTCCTTGTAAAAATAGGAGGTAAAAACAATCATCAAAGTGAAATGCACTTTCAGCTTGACTGCAGCCTTTAATATTTTTATTAGCTACCTCTATAATAACCCCAGTAAAAATTCTACTTTTTTACATTTAAAACTGTATTACAAAATATTTCAGGTTTCATTTTTTAAAAACAATAGTGATGGTTGTTAATCTGCTTTATAAAAGATAATGTGTGCAGTTATATATAATACTGGCACTGATCCAATTGAAGTTATATTATACTACTTAGTAATTACTGTGACTCCAGTTCCTACAACTGCTACAGTGAATACAAATGATTGTTTAATATACAGGAAGTGGGGATCATTTGGAAGTGCTGATTCAGAAGTATTCAAGTGCTAACAATGACTTGTTATTTCTATGCTTTTCTTCATGTTCTATAAATGACCATTTTACAAATGTCTGTGATTTTGAAAGTTACACAGATTTTGGGCAATTATTTTTTATGATTTCTTTTTTTGTGCAAACACAAAACTCAATTTTTCTAAAGGTTCTTCTCTCTTATCAAAAGTAATTGCCATTCTTACTCAAAGAGGCACCAGCATTAATTTAAGAGAATATACCTTTTATGCCTGTTTTATGAAGAGCTGTACTTGTTACTGGAGCGGAAATTATCATATCCGTGATCATTAGCTTTGAACTTTAAACAGGACTGCCTTTCCTCCAGGGACAACAGATCTTTGGATTGGCACCAGCAGCACAAACATGACTATTAAAATAGAAGGAATAAACATTTGACATCATTTTGTTTTGCGAATGTTGCAAAATGCATTCAAACACTGTCCTAATTCAGTGGTATAGTAGGAAATGGAAAGTGGGTAAGCTACCATTTTGGTGTTACAGTACAAGCAAAGAAATATCACTACGCTCTGCTTTGCCCCAGTGACAACCAACTAACTACTGAGATATCCCATTAACAATCTGAGGATTGAAAGGCAGGAAGAATAATGTTTTGGCCACAGGCATATCACTTTGAGTCTGATCTGCAATTCTAGATGCACCTGAAAATAAAATTAAGACTCCTTCTTGTCATTTCTCCAACAATCTTTCTTGCAAAAATGTATGCACAGTAATCTAAACTTCCTGAGTGAGATGCTATTTAGTTGATTTTTAGGGGGGAAAAAAGAACCAAATAAGAGAATGGCAAAAAACCTACAGTTCAAAAAACTCCTGGATGTACTATAGTCTCTTTGCCGATGCTGTTGACTGCTCTTTGGGTGCTGAAAGTCCTTTTGGGACCCCTGATAAGCAGGTATCACATGGTTTCCAACATGGAATTTTCCTCTCCTCATGTCTACTTGTTTCCAAACTCAGCACCCAATTCTATAGACCTCGATGATGTGCTCTCGACTACAGTAGTTCAGGGAGTCAGTAATGTAGACAGGGAAGATAAGACTCACACTAAAGCCTCTGTAAAATGTCCTGTCATGATTATGAGGGAAATATCATAACATTACTAGACGTAGAGCTGACTTATTTCTCACTGAAGGATATAACCAGTAGAGGATTTGGACAACCAGACAATAGGCCTCGCAGCGCCCAACTGTTAAATGCTTGATACCAAAAGAGAAATCTAAGACTTTGTGCTAAGCAAAATAAGAATCCTGATAAAGGGCCTAAAGACAGGGCCCTCAGGAATGCTCTAAACCCACCACACTCTGCTGCTGTTGGGCATCAAATCTGGACATTTTCCAAGAAGAACTGATAGAGCTGGGCTGCTAGAAGGCTGAAGGGCTGGTGGAAGACGGTAGAATTGGGCTGCAAACCACATGGGATTCAGAGCCTCAAATCCTAAGCGAAGAATTAGCACCTAGGACTCTTCTTTCAAACCAAGGCAAAATTATGAAAAGGCCTATCTTTTCTTTTTAAATGGAGCTACTGGAAAGGGCTGAGTGAATACTGATACCCTCTTTGTTACATAACTGCCTCAAGTGCTCAGTCAGGCTGTGGGAAATCTGCAGTCAGTGTCCTCTGTGTTGGGTTACAGAGGATATGGCTACGTGAATTGTTGCAGAGAAGCTGTTTGCCAGCTCCAGTCAGGAAGTGATGTAGCCTGATTAGCATGGTGCCGAGAGGGTTTATTATACACTCTTCTCTTTTGCTTTCTCTTTTTGTCCCTAGGAATCTTTAATTTCTTTCTATGTAGCTTCAGTATGAGAGGGAGAGAATACCTATCATAACCCGATTAAAATTTAAAGTCACATTTAACTACCATTTAAAGCACTTTGTGCACGTTATGGAATGAATTTTACTGCTGACATCATGTTTTAACCAAAGGAGTAGCTGCAGAGACTCTCTTACCTTAAAGCAGTTTTGGAATCTTTTGCTCACCAAATACAGAGCTATTGGATTGATGCAGGAATTCAGTGAAGCCATGTTAATACCAATGTAGTCCATCACAAGAAAAAAGCTGTGGGGAAATTAAAGTAAGTAAGTGAGACACTTCTCATTTTTTCTGAAAAGGCTTAGTAGAACTTAAGAACATAAAAACTGGATTCTGCTTTACTCACCAAGACTATTAAATATAATAATAGGAATGGGGCTTACACGACTAGGACGAGCTCACAGAGGTAATAACTACACTTAATAATAAAGTTTGAATCATTAGTCCATTCTCATGAAAGTAATTACAAAAGATCCAATCACCTTAATTTGGGGGAGGAAATATTTATCATGTTTTCTTCACCAATTTAATCCTAGCTTTTCTGTCAAAAGTGAAAATGGAGACACAGTGTAGGCAAATAACAAGGCAGTAGGACAGATCCAGAAATGATCAGGAGGAAGATAGGACAAACAGCACAGAAGCCCTGTGTTCCTGGGATTCCTTGTAATTTCCTGACTCTGCCACTGGAGTAAAACCAGAGCATACAGGGTAAAAAGCAGAGAGATCTTCAGACACACAGAATAAATTAGTTCATTATGAAATCCAAATATGCTTAGAGAGAATAAATAAAGTTAGAAGTACATGGGTATTTTGCAGTCTCACCTTAAAAGTTCACATCTATTTGGGTCTTTCTGATCATAAATAGTGAGTTTCAATATTCTGCTTAAATGAAGCGGCAGCCAACACAAGGCAAAAACAAGCACCAGACAGAACACAGTTTTGGCCACCTCACGTCTCTGAAAACAAAATTGGAAAGAATAGTGTTGTAGTTTCCGTCGCTCACTCCATTGTTGTTGTCTTCTAATATCAAAAGATTTGATAAGCAAAAATATAGCTATCAAAATAGGAGTTAGGAGAACATCTGAGTATCTTATTTTCTTGGAATATGTACTTCACTTTGAGATCTCTTCTATTGTTTTAGTGTCTTGCACAGATTCTCTGTCTCTCCAATTAAAAAAACTATGAACTATAATATGAAAAATCAAGGGCAAACAATCATCTAAATCAAAATTAAAAAAGAAACTCTTCTGCCCAACCACTTTCAAATGCCAGCTTGTTTTGCACTGTATTTTCTTGTGCTTTGATTTCAGGTCTAATTTTAAATATCCTATGGGGACTGTGAGAGAAGAGGACCATGCTTGTTTACACTAATGACATTGCAAATTAGCATGCAAACTAAAAAGCTATTAAAAAGGATCACAAATGCACTTTATAGTATAAATGTACTTTAATTCAAGTTACTTATGATAATTCTGTTTGGTCCACTACTAGTTTTATGGAATGTGTTTTGTTCTGACATACTGCTAACCTTCCTACAGTTTGGCATGAAATTGACTCAAAATAATTAATATTCTTACAGCACCAGCTTCTAAATTACAGTGAAATTTTAGTTTTCATTAGAAAATATCCAGCTCTCATAATTGTGAAGAGGAAATAAAAACTATAAATCCTGAAGGATTAACACCAAACAAGAAAAAAAAATAGTTTTGTGACTGTCAGTAAAAGTCTTGGATTTCTGAGGAAAATCTGAGAAATATGAGCACTCTGATATATATGAGCTCAGCAGTACCATTGCTAGTAAACTTCTTAGTAGGAACCTCACAATTGTCATTTAAGAACAGAATAATGATGTGGATTGTAAGTTAACAAAGTTGTTATTGTCAGTCTCTCTGTAGTCAGCAGACTTGTCAGGGATAAATTTTTACCTGTTTCAAGTGGTCATTTAAAGCTATCTGCATCCCACTTTTCTTTCTTAACATCTCACAAGTCATCAGAGTATAGAAAAATGCTGTGATGGCCAATGGCAAACAGAAATAAAAGCTGAATAGCCACCAGTCTTTAGCTTGCTTGTAAAACTAAAAGGAAAAAGAAAAGCATTGTTAGGAGTTGAATGCTGAGCATTTTGAAAGTCTAATCTAATTGGTCAACCTGTCCTCAAAAACTTCTGTGTAAGTTGTATATTACAGATGAGGAAACAGGACAAGAAAGTAGTATGCCCAAAGACCACAAAAAGATAAAAGATTTCTGAATGTCCCTCTTTTAACCAATATACTTCAGAAATTTGTCAGTATTTCATTTGAACATTATATTCACATACATTTCACATATGTTTGTGAACATTTCAATCCACAGTACATTGAGAAGATTCAAGGAACTGTTTCAGAGAGGTGTGATATGAACATCAGTGTCTTACCATCATAAAGGATGTTTTTTGTGTGGGGTGAAGCAGGCAAATTCTAAGATCCTTTCCTCTGTACTCCATTGTAATCATGTCAAATGCTATAGCTTCTGGAACAGCTAATATCACTGATATAACCCAGATCAGTACAATTTCAACAGCAGTCCACTTTGGCACTCCTATTCCCTTGATGCGACTCCAAGAAGCAACTGCTCGGTACCTGAAGCAACAGGACACATTTACAGATTAAAAGTAAAGAAACCCATGTGGTTTAACTGGCTTAAACGCAGCTCATTAGTATTACATCAGCTGAATGGAAAGGAAAATTTGAACCAATGCCCTTATTTAAAAGAAATTTTACAGTGTGGTGAAAAAATGGGTCTCACCTATCTATACTGAGGGCGCACAAACTCAGGACTGTGATGCCCACTGATGCCTTTTGAATGAAGGGTACTAATTTGCACATTTCAACCCCAAAGGGCCAGTCCTCTGCAAGTAGCTGTGAAAAGAAAAAAACAGATGCAATTAGAAATGACCCATCTTTTAAAAACCATTCCTGTATCTGCAATTTAAACTCTTCTCTTAATTGTTTTATCCAAGCATGTAAAACTCTGTCAGGAAGAACCATTTCGCAAGGGAGTCTCCAAAGTGTATGTCCTAACAACTGGGCAGCAGCATCACAGTCATTCCCTAGCTGGACAAGCATGTGCATAAAAGCTTAGTTAAAGCCCTGCAAATTCCACTCATTTTGCTTCCATTTTAACTTCACCACCTCAGTGATTATAGTGAAAGATGACTGAGTAGGATTGGATTTCCCTCTTTATATTGGCTATTATCTGTCTTTGGTGTTTTTTACTTTCCTTCTTTAAGTGTTCCAGGTAACTATCTACTTACTAGAAATATAGAAAATGACTTGAGACTGATAAGAACTGAGGAAAAGCCAATGTTCGCAACCCTTGGGTGGGATTTAATTGAAGCTGGGTGTCTCCCTCAGCTGAGAAGTCAGGGAACACTGAAGGGCAATTTATCTCACAGAATTCAGAGGACTATCTGATGACAACAGGAATTGCCTTTCCTCTCCACAGAATACCCAGGAAGCCTAAACAACCAGTTTGTACTAACTGTCTTGCAGCAGGTAAAGACAGATCAGATGAATCCCTGCACTGGAGTTCTTTGTTGACCGGTTCTGCTGTGATTCTATATTATGATACCAAAAGGACTAATTGCACATTCAGCATATCCATATGTGCTATTGAATAAAGACAACAGCACACTGAATTTTAGGTTGGTTCAATTGCTCTTTGGGTCTTATACGTTGATATCATTGATGGTACATTTTAGCTAATTCAGAGGAAAAGATCTACTGGGTGAATAGCTCAGGAATACAGTGAATACCTTCCTCACAACTGATGCTATGAACTGTTTGCCTGTAGCTTTACTTTAGACAAATTTGATCTTTGTACTCTGCTGTGAGCTACTCTAATGTCTCAAATACATCATAGCAGGAGCCAAATCTTTCGATTCCTCATAAAAGCAAGACTTTCCAGAATAGAGGTTATGCCAAGAAACAGACTGACAATTGTTATATACGGAAGTAAGCTTTCTAAGTTTCTGTAATTAGTCACATTATTTAAGCCCATTTCTACAGATCTGCTTTTTGTAACTTTCTACAAATGAGGCCTTTTGGCTCTATTGCAGATAGAGGGCTACAAAATGCAAAAGTAGAGGAAACAAAAGTGATAATCGCCAAAAGGAGATTACAAATCCTTTTCTGTAACTCAGCTCTCCTCAGTATCTTCTTTAGCAATGGGGATGTAAGAAAAGAAGAAATAAATCATCATAATGTATAGGTTCTGCTGGGGACCAAAACGATTCAAGACAGGCATGTAGTTGCCTGCTCACGTTGGCTTCAATCCAGCAAAAATCTTAAGCACACACATGCATGTAAGGATAAACAATTACATGAACATGATCCAGACAGTTTTTCAAAAGCCCCTATATGATTTAAGTACCATTATATTTTAACCCAAAGGAAGCTAGGTGCATTGCATGATCAAGTGCTTTTGGAAATCCCTGTATAATGCCCACCAAGATTCTCATGAACACTTTCAAATCTGCTTTAGTCTGGTGCTGAAATGGGACCTTTGAAAAAACAGCAATAGGAAAACTGTATCATAGCCCAACTTTGATCTATTCCTTCACCGATCTACTGAGATGAGGTGAACAGCACAATACTTCTGCAAAAATGAAACAGAAAAACAAATCCTAACAATTTATGTTTCTTGAGAATTTCTTGGAAGGTAATAAAACAGAGGAAGCGGGGATGAGACTGTAATAACCACAGTATATATAGTATGTTTTGCTTATGTGATGTGGGCTAATACTTCAGTCTTCGTAATTAAAGTATTTCCAGTAAAAGCCTCTCCTGTGAGACTTCTCTAATTGCCATAAGGGGGTGATAGTAACCAACTATTATTAAAATTTCAATGTGAATAATTACAGGTATTCTAAATGTACACTCTATAAAATCAAATGACACCTGGACTAATTATTTATAATAATGAGCCACTGAACCTCCAGCCTACGACACCCAGTTGCTATAAAAATCCAGGACTTAGTAGCAAGTATATCTGTATATATTAAGCCAGAGATGATTCATAAAAAAAGGCTTTTTTTAATCAAAATATTTTACTCTTCCCCAAACCAAAACTTAGAACTTTGATCAAACATTTGTTGACAGATCTTAATTTGAAGAATTTTAGCTAGAACTCACTGGTGCATGTGTAAGGCATTCCCTGTCTCTATTCCCTAAAATCACAACTGCTCAGCCACACATCGGAGATTTCCCCAGAACTAATGCTTATCTCTCAGGCACAGATAGTCTCACCTGTATCCCAAGTTGACTGGATTTGAGCCAGCTCCAGGTTGGGAGCCATATGGCTAGATTACAACAGTGCTGCACATGAGTGAGTATGGCTTACTGACAGAAAGGGTGCATTCGTTTGGGTTTAGCATCACACCAAAATGTGATTTGCATTCAGCCAGCTTAAATCAGGGGGAGAATGGACATGACTGTCTGTACTGGATTGGAAAAATATGCTCTCCCCTGTAGCTGACATATTATGAAATTTGTGCATTTTAATATGTGAGTCATAAATTTCTTCTGTCATGATATTCCAAGTAGTTAATATTTTGTAGCAAAAATTTGAAAAAACTAACCTAAGTAAAAGGAAAAAGCAGAATATTTTAAATGTTGGATTCATTCTTCCTTGTTTGTTTCTGTTTGTCCTGTGTATTGCCATCTCCTCAAGAAACTACACTGAAGTATGGTGAAAATCCAGTGTGAAGTATTGAGGAGCATCATTTGTGGACAAGAACAATGATTATTCTCAGTAAATTATGGATGTATTCCAATACAATTTTGTATGGGTAGAAAGATTTTCATAAGATTCATGATACGGTATCTGCACAAACAGAATGCCATTTTACAAATGATGAATGACTTTGAGTCATGAGATACTGCCAAGCATTGGTAAAAAGAAAAATAATGTTGCGTTTTCAGAACTAAAATGCCAAGAGAAGTCTACAACTAGCTATATGCTGACTGGTCTTTTCTAATATCTTCTAGTCACTTATTTCACATGGGCAAAGTTTGAAATGCTAAGCCAYAGAAAAGTGTTAAAGATTAAATTAAACATAAGAAAAGGACAGAGAATAAATTGTAGAATGATGTGAAATCATAAAAAACACTAGTTCTATGAAGAACACTGTTCCTGCATCTGATGCACTCCTAGCAAATACCTACCCAGACAGGCACAGATCTGAGCCTGAACTGATGTGACAGCTGCACAGCTATGAAAGTAGCCCCAAGAGATACTGTGAGTCAGAGACACACCTGTGGATTACAATTCCTGCTTCCTCTCGGTTGTGTAGCAGCAGAAGGATGTTAGTGATCTACTGCTGGAATATGCCAGCATGAGAGTATGCCAGCATGAGAGTAGGATATTCTGCTCTTGATGGCTCAGCTGCTGCGGCCACCAGCTAGAAAGCTGCTGCCACGGCTCCAACCCACTCCCGTCGACTTTCTCCGGCCAGGCATGAAGATGCAGCAAAGTGTGTGCTTATTTATGTCTGTGTCCTAGTCCCAGTGCTGAATGCACACGAAAATGCAAAGCAGAATTCTTACTTCCTCTTATGTGTGTATTCAAAGTAAGTCTAGTTCATAGTACAATGTGACTTGATTCTCAGAGATTATAATTCACAGAATTACATGTGAAATCAGGCATGCAGATGTATACCTAATTCATCAGCAACTTTTTAAAATATATTTGTGAAATGACTGGCAGGTTTTCATTGACACATTCATATCTTTCCTGATACATTGAGAAGATAGAGAGGTCACGCAGACTCATACATATAAAGCATTTTCAGTATTTCATAGGAGCAAGTATTTCCGTAAACATGAGTTTGCTCAGAAAATTAAGTTTACGGTCAGAGATAAGTCAGACATTAAGAAACTTGTTACTACTTAACAGTAATTACAATTTATTCATATGTCAGGGCAGGAATCGTCTTTCTAGGCAAGAAAGTATATTTCCATTTCCCTAATTAAGCTAAGAATATTTTACTGAGTCTGTCTGATAAACACTACAAATCTTAATATGAGGCAAACAATTAGTTCCATTTTCTGTTCTTTTATTAGTAACTTCTGCTTATATATTTTCTTAAATACTGAACTAAGATAAAGTAATATCATACAGAGATCTTGAAAATGTATATAATGTCTTGTCAAAGTAAAAAGTTTTCAGTTTTCATGTATTTCAGTTTGGAGATCCGTGTATCATGCACTGCAAACAACGTACAGACACTTCTGCTACCCTGTATCTTGGACTACAGCCTAGGTTCTTCCCACCTAACTACACAACAAAGTTGCCCCCATCCTCTCTAGAGTCTATGGAGAGAGACAGGTTTCTCCAACAGACGATTCAGATCTTAGATAGGCTGCAGCACCCTTTGCTAAGTGCCTATCTGCATTTGATGACCATACAGGGATGCTAAGCAAACAAAACTTCTAACTTAATATGGTCATAGATTAAACTTGGGGTAAGAAATTCTCAATGCTTGATTTCTGTCCAGAGATGAACTCTGCAAGAGCTCAAGAAAATGGTTCAGGCATTGAAAGAAAGGAAATAATGTACATTTCTCTCAATAAAATGGCTGTACCTTTCTTTAACACCAGGACTAGTGGCAAAGAGTTGTAATAAGGAATAATAACTATATTCTCGGAGGATAAGCACTTTGACTCTTTTGGAAAGTTAGGAAAGATGAACTTTATCATAATGCAGGCTGATTTATGCTCTATAGGTACTTGTATCATGAAAATAACAAAGATCATCATGCAGACATTTCCATGGAAACCCTGCCTTTTTTAGAGCAAAGCTGGATTAAGAAGGGGGCCGAATTGAAGCTGTATGGGATATGCAGTCCCTAATCTGGTCTATCTTATCTTTTGAGTGCTGGACAATGCTATATAACATTCTTTAGCTATATATTTTTAATGCAATCCCTAAAATACTTTATGGAAAAAGAAATCATTGCCTACACAGCTGACTTTGGCCTTTGATCATTGGCTTGGATAATGATGGGTTTTTGTTCATTCCCAGAAATTTCTTTTTTCCACTCATACATCTTGCACTGAGATAAAGGAATCTGTGACAGTTTTTCTAGGTATAAATTATTCCTCACTCATTTGTGTCATAGCAAATTAATAGCCAGAGTTCAGAAAGCCACACAAGTGCGTGTAGAGTATGCATTGATTCCCTACATTTATTTCTTTGTGTGAACATTTGAAGCAAAACTATGATCTGGCCAAAAGTGTCTCTGCTGTTAACAATATACTGGAACACAACAATATATTGGAYTTAATACAAGAGAATAAACATCACAAAATTATACTTGAGAATGAAAGGTGCTTATGTTTCAAAAGAGAAGGCATGGTATTATATTGAGAAATGACACATTTTTTTTAAAGTACGTGCTCCTCTATCATTATAGATATACGCGTGGGAGGCAGAGCTAATGTTGTGTAACAACATTAAGTTTGGAATTTTCAATCTTGATGCTGTTTTGATGTCTTACACATGAGAATTACCACCTTTGTCAGTTTGTGAAACTAAGCATAAAGCTTCCAGAACTGCAGAGCTATACAGTCAGGCAAACAAGCTGCCACTGTTTTAACTCTTCCATGCATTAAGTGCAGAGAAGGACACACAAAGCTCACTGACCACTGGAATATAATTATTTCCTACTCCACCCTTCTGCTCACACTCAGAACTGTTGTTCGCAGCCTTGTATGCCTTGAATTAATGAAGACACCCAAACTTAGTCTGTTTTAGTGAAGCAGTTGATCCAGACATAAAAGCATCTTCCTATTCTATATAACTAGTAGTAATTTGGCACAAGATCTATACTGCCATACTATCATATACTGCAGAGTGATTGTCTCACTCTTTTCTCTACCTTACATTCTGCAGTTCTGGGGTTACAGCCAAAGCCAGACTGTTTACCAGGACCCTGAAAGCTGAAAAGGTCTTCCAGGTTCTGCAAGCTGGAAGAGAAATCCTCTCATTCCCTTATTCATACCCAGTTTCCTGATTGCTTGAAAGATTGCAGTATTTTCAGTTTTCAGCTTAATGCCTTGATCGACATTCAAATTTATCAATTGCAATGGCCTAATTAGCATCTTACACATTAGACTGCATTTCTCTCATCTCAAAATATAGATGAGATCTGGTTTTCCTTAGGTACACTCAACTGAGTGATTTGAATCTTCACTGGTGTATTTTTTTCAGCTACTTAAATATTCACTTGACTTAAATACTCACAAGRGATATCTTTTGCAGTCATCACATTTAACAGCTAATAAAATTATGCTCTTAGTGAAAATTCTGAGTTATCTGTTATGGATCTGTCTGGAAAACGTTCACAGACACCTCCATACTTTCTAGTGCAAGTGTTGTTGAGTAAACCCACGACATTTTTTCAAAAATAACAAATTCTTTCACACTCTTTTCTATGTAGCTGTTTAGTTGCGTATCTGACAGCAATTTTGAGGATCTGTTTCATTCACCTTAAAGTTSTTTCAAATTGCAGGTTACAACTGTTAAGTATACTTGATTTACAAACTAAGACTTTGCTAACTTTTGTTCTTCCCATACTACTAGTTGATTATAGCCAGGTTTGATTACATTGCTATGTTGTCCCTCATAAGGCAGCTCTGAGGTGGATTTAAATGAGATATGGAGTTGATAAAAAGTTATCAACTGAAATTACACTCAAATGCTTCAATTTTGATGAAAAATCAAATAAATACAACCTATGGTCTGTTTTTGTCCTGCTTACATTTATTCAAAAACCCTGTTTTAAAATAGCAAATTTTTTACTCACTATTCTAATGGATAATGTAATTTTAATGTGGGCTCTTGGTATAGATGAGTGGCAGCATGGGAGTTTTATCACCTGAGAGCTTATGCTCAGCTTCTAGCATTATCAGTAGCACAGCAAGAACCCCGGACTTGCAGCTTGTATAACATTTATCAGCATGCAATCTGACCTTTCATTCCTCCAGCTCCAACCTACTCATGATGATATACTCGATGATATTCAATCAGGGTAAGGACTGCAATATATTATTGCTTTTTATCACTGATGTATTTAATTTTGACATGTCCATGTCCCTGTGATTGCAGGGAGCAATTGTGTTACTGTATGAGCATTGTGTTTTTGATACATTATTTTTGCCTTTTTTGAGAATGGATGGAAAAAATATATCTTTCTATTCAGTTAATAGTTTCTTACAATTTTAAAGTTATTCAAAACAGTTCATCCTGAATAATTTTTTTCATAAATTTCACTCTCACTCAGAAGACTGGTAGCCTCATATGAGAACTCTGATAAATGTACAGTATGGAAATTACTAAGATTACAAATTGAAGCAACTTTAATCCAAATTATCCAGCTCAACAGTTTGACACAATTATGATGAGTTGCAAGTTTACTGCTTCCCTACTTCAGAAGGATAAAGATGCAGCATTCTCCCCTTTCAGCAACTTCTGGGAAAAATTGCAGCTGATATAAAAGACTAAACTCAAAACCTGTCACTTCAACATGGCTTTCCAAAGCTAAAAGTAACAAACCCCAGAGTTTAAAACCATGCATATGGAGTGAGGAGAAGGAATAGATAGACGAAGGCTCTCATGTTCACTTTATGCAATAGCTGATGGGTGCTCAGGGATCTAGCCTGTAAACTTTTGGGGCAGAAGGCAGCCTTGTATTCCCATCATCCCTCCCAGGAGTCCTAATCTTAACTAGAGGTTGGATTCAACTCGAATTCATAATAACAAATGGACTGCTCAAACTGCATAGATAAGACATAGATTGCACTCCTCCTGCGGCAAGCTTTATCACATGAAAGAGTAAAGAAGGTGCAAGAGCAGCAGGTGTGGCTTACTCCCTCTCAACTGCTCATGCTGTAACACTGGTAGGAGTGTGAAAGGGGGAGAGGGTTCACAGGAACAGCACTTCTCATGGCCACTGGATGTTTAAAACAAACGCAAAGCTCTCTCCCCCGCTCCGTCAAGCCCTCAGTTTTAACGAGCTTGGTTCCTTCAGCACAAGGAGCCGAGCAGTACCCACACTTGCAGCAGGAGAGGTGCTTCCCTGTCTCCCCTCCATCCCTTGGGGAAAGGAGGGAAACCACCAGTCTAATGCACCTCTCATTTATTTCCTTCAACCTGGGACAACATCTGTTTCCAGGCGGCTTTCACGGCCAGGTCACCTCGAACCACAAACAGCCGCCCTCTGCTCCTGTCCCAACCCTGGCCTCCAGGAGGGCTGGGACTGGGGCAGAAGAGGGGGGCAGTCTGTGGTCAGTGGGGCAACACGTGGGCCCAGCACCATGGCCTGGCAGATTTTGGGCCCCGGTGTCGTCCCGCCGGGCCGGGCGGCGTTTCGGCGGGGAGCAGCACCGCCTCCGCGCGGGCCCTTGGCCGGCTCCCCCCTCACCTTGTAGACATTGATGGGGATGTCGATGATGATGTGGAGCAGGTCCCCCAGGGCCAGGCTGGCGATGAGGATGTTGGGCCCGTTCCTCATGCACTTGTTCTTGTAGATGATCCGCAGCAGCGTGGAGTTGCCGATTATGCCCAGCACGAAGACGAGGCAGGACACCACCGTGTTGATGTACTTGAAAGTCTCCTTGATCTCCGTCTGCCCCGTGCACATGGGGGGCGAGGCCGAGCGCGGCCTCCCGCCAGCGGCGCCCCC
>NW_020451037.1:272879-371128 GCF_003343035.1 Apteryx rowi | reverse complement strand
CGCTCACCTCCCGCCGGGGCGCTCCTCTCACCCAGCCGAGCTCCACCGAGGCTCCCCGCCCGCCGCCTGCGGGGCGCTGGCTGCCGAGCGAGGGAAACGCGCTCCGCCGGTTACCGCGCTCCGCGCCCGGCTCGCTGCCCCCCGCCCCGGGGCCAGCGGCTGCCGCTCGCCCGCCACGGGTGCTCCGGGAGGCACCGGCGCTTGCGACAGGGCGCGGCGGCTGTCAGCAGCGCATCGAGCGCGGCGGGGTAAAGCCGAGCCAGTGCGGCGGGCCCCCCCCCTTTTCTGAAAGATTCAATTGCATCTGTCCCATCCGTCACGGCCAGACCCCACCCGCGCCCTCCCCCCGCGCCTCCTCCCAGCGCCTCGTCCCTCGGCCGGGCCGCCCTCCCGCCAGCCCGCGGCGGCTCCTGCCGGCGGCCGGGGCGCCGCGCCCGCCCCCCGCGCTCGCCTCTGCCCCGCTCCGCCGCCCCCCTCCCCGCCGCGGAGCCCCAGCGCGGCCGGGCGGGCCGGCGCCGCGAGGGGGGAGGGGTGCGCGCCCTGAGGTGCGTTCGTTAAACCGTCGCGGGCATCGCCCCGTCCAGCCGCGGCAGCCGGTACCTCGGTGCCCGGCGGGCGGTGTGCCGTGGTGTCGCCGTGCCTTTCCGCAGCCCGTCCTCTTCCTGTGCGATTAAAAAAAAAAAAAAAAAATTCAAGGCAAAATGGTTGTTAGAAGATTTTTTTGTTATTATTTTTTGGTATTGTTAGAGGACGCTTACGGGAACGAAAAGGTGTTTTCTCTGCTGTCCTTCCCGAGACCCATTTCCGATAGCTGCTGCTTTCCCTCTGCGTTTTGTTCCCCGCTGCGAACTGCCCTCTGCACATCCAGAGTGGCTGAAATGCTGGAGAAGTTGCTTGTGCAACGCGTAAAGGATTAGTGCTGCGTTTTTAAAGCACTTTGCAAACCTACTTTATATAAAGTAGGGGTACCTACTTTATATACTATTTGTGTTTAAGAAATACTATTTTTTGACTTGTCTTAAATTGCAGCGATCCAGCTTGGTTATCTCGTCGCCGCTGTAGGCAGCCTTAGAAATGCATCTGATGGCAGCAAGCCCGGTCTTGTCATCGGGCCCTTCAGTGACGATGAGCACCCAGATTTGTGCAGTGTCTTGAGGAAAGTCAAAACAGCCTCTGAAGGTTGGAAACAACTGCACGTCTAACTAAAAAGAATTAATGCAGTTTAAAGCTCTTTTCCAGCCTCTCTGCATGTCTCCATGATCTTTTGAAAATCATGCTGAAAGCTAACTCATAGGCAGAAAATGAATGTATAAGAACTTATTTACGCAAATGACCCACTCACATTATTGACATACTCCAAGGAGAAAACACCACCAACAAAATATTGTGCTTTCAAACCTCTCCCTTAAATTGGTCTGAGCAATTTCATCTTTTTTCTTTCCAGCATCTCCTGCTAACACACTCTCAAGCCACTGGAGCAGCCAGCCTTTTCACATACTTTTTTCCTCCCTTTTCACATCTTCATCTTTGTTTAAAGTGTCACCCACATCCAGTGCCTTTCTCACTTAACCACTCCTGATCCATTTCCTGATTTAGTTGGCACATTCATTTTTTTTCCTTATTTCATTTGCTGGTATTTGTAAAATAAAGGCACCAGAGTCTCTTCCAGGCTGTATGAGTGTAGTGGAAGCTGACTGTACTCCAGCTGGAGGAGCGATTTTTACAGATTCAGACTTTTTCAGATTATGTTTTGCAGTAGGGTAAGTTTTGCAGTACCAGCTGATTCCACTCTTAAGGCATAAGTGTTGTTGACAAAATTGGATTAACCCCATAGTATTCTCAGACCTGGGGATTTAAAGTCTTCAGTTTTCAGTTCTGCATTTTCTGCATTTCCAATTCTGCGATCTGTGAGGAAGCAATGCTTTGCTAAAAGCAGTATTGATTTTTATTAGAAACTGCTGCCAACTAACATAGCGTTAACTTTTATCTTGAAGTGCTTGTTACTTGCAGGGTTACCTGCTAAGTCTCTAAAACTCCTAGGCTGATCCTGACCATCTAGGAATAGATTGCAACTACACTGATATATTTTTGCTAACATTTTTGTTAGTGCAACTGTACTAGCTGTATTTGCTACAGTTTGGTAGGAACATTTGCTACCACTTAAGCATCAGAAGTGAAAATCATAGAAATAGCATTAGGATATACAGAACTCCAGACAACTGCCGATACCTTAAACAGAATTACACTGCAGTACTGCACAAAGTAGGTCTATGGGACAAAGCATCTAAACTGTTTCTGGCTGCCAGCATTTATCTGTACCAGCTCTTTGACATAATTACTATTGGTTATGATGAACCGTCAATAATGGCAAATTTGGTGGCCTATCAAAAATGATGGGATAGACAAGGAAATACCATCCTTCTTGTTTCTATTCTGTTTTTTCAGGGATTAGAATATCTGAGAAATTAAAAAGTGCACATGCTATCATGCAAGTCTTCCTTAACTGGGGAGAAGTAAAAGAAAATATATTTCCATGGAAATGTATGTGAATATTAAAAGAATGTTAAACTCTGAGAGCATAGTGACTATCTTGGCAAATTAACTGTTGCTTAAATGAAGAAGCAACTAACATGAAATAGTCTATATTGCAACAAGAGGAAAACATCTGTAACTATAATAAACTGGTGCCCTTAAGTGGTCCATGCCAGTTAAGTTATGAAATAAATTCCTTACTGAATTGTATGTAATTCATTAAATAAGATTATGCAAACTGCTGTTAGTGTATCWGGATTTTTTTTTTTTTAATAAAAAGCAGAAATACTCCCTTTTCTATAGAAAGCTCAGTTCTGTACAAAACAGGGAAAGTTAGATCACCATCTGAAAGATTCTTCAGACTGTCTGATGTTTGTTTTATTATGTTCTTTACTTCCACTGGATTCCATCCCACTGGCTGTTAAAAATTCTGTGAATCAGAGCCAAGGGATCTTTTAATTCTAAGTCAGATGTAACTTTGTCATCAATGATTGATAATGCTCTGACAACATTTTTTGGAGTATCATACACAAAGTGGATAGACTTGGTAATTTGTAATCACCACCACAAGGATTTTCAACATCAGAAAGATTTTCAAAATTGTTCCATTACATGTGGAATAAATCATGAGTCAAGATTATAGTATCAGAAGATCGTTTTATTAACACCATCCTGAGACACACTTCAGGAATGTATATTTTAATTCATTTTATACTCAGTGAATCAAGGGGAATTTTGTCATGAGCTTGCAGGTACTTTAGCAAATCTTGTTAATCATCTATTTACATCTTTCAATATCTAAGTAGCTTTGAAAAACCRCCCCATCAGGCCTGCTTTTCCTTTTATTGAAGCCAGTGAAAGTTTACCTACTAACTAGGACAAGTTCAGGATGAATAGAGAGAATAGCAACCCCAGTGTGAGCTACTTATTAGATGCATGAGGTGAATTAAAGTCTGAACATTGTTTTCTGTATTTTAAAAGTTACCATAGTAACTTTTTTCTGTTTTAACAAAATAAACAGAATGTACTTTGAGAAATTCAGAAATTAGGATATTGCAGTTTTGTATCTGGACATAGTTATATACTAGACAGATGATACAGATGAATAACAYGTCTGTCTCAATTTTGTTTTGCTTAATCTAAATTCATGCCAAAATGGCTCTGAAAGTGGCCGTTCTTTTCAGTATGATGCATAGCTATGTTTTGTCTTTTCTTTTACAGAGCTAAGCAATTTCTATAAAATATGGTGCTTGTCTTTCAATTACAGTGTATTGAAGTTACACCTAATTCCTGAAACAATGTGAACAATATTTATGTTATCACAATAAAACAATGATAGTAGAAATCACAAATGAAACATGAAAATTGAGAGCAGATACCTGTTTTTATGTAGGAGTTTACACTGTAAACCATTCCATCTTTTATCTTAAAGATGTAAAATGCATAACAATGAAAGACTGAATCAAATTTGTACTGAGAGAGAAARCACTTGGTTGTCTCTTATAGTCCTTATTTATATGATTTCAAAGATTTTTAGAAGGAATAAAGTTCAAGCTTTAAGTCAGACTGGTTGCCAGCTGAAATATGTTATTTTCTCCTCTAAGATTAAAAATAATATGGCATTCAGTAAAACACATTCCCCTCATCCTTCCTATTCAGCATCAGGAAAGGAAATCACAATGTAAATTAAAGTTCTAAAATTAAAGTTGTAGCATGTAATTAACTCAAAGTAAGCTAAAATACACTTAATTGCTGTCTTTTAAGGGAAAAGCTACAAGAAGTTTGGGGATGTAGCTGGAGGTTTGAATGAGCAACATTTCTGAATTTTTCTGAAATAACTCAGGACACTATTTTCCATACTAATTCAATAGAATGAAGGTGACCAAGTTTAGTTTTAAATTCCAGCCGCAGTAGGAGGTTGGATCCGAATCTCCCAGGAAGCCCAGATAAGATCAGTTGTAAACAAAAATGTCAATTTTTTTGCTTCTGGGAAAGGTATGAGTTTCTTCAAAGGAGGTGATAACTGACCATACATTGTTTATGTTGTTGCACAGAAATCACTGCAGGAAAGCCTTTCAAGTCTGGATTAAATTCATTTCCAGACAAAATGTCTGACCTCAACAAGTAGTGCAGTGATTCACTCATCTGTGCTTTTCTGCAAGTGTGGCCATATAATACAAACAGAACTCTCGTCTGGATTGAAGGAATCCACCACAATATGCTGACTTTAAATTGCGCTGACAAATTGTACACCAGTCAAACCATCCAGTTAAAAATAGCTAGAATAAAAAAATTCACACTGTGAAATAAAAGAGGGCCAGGGAGAGCTCTCAAGGTCTGGACACCTGACTGTCGATAGACCTCTTGTTTGCTCAGTCCTTGCCTCTGTTCAGGACTGTTCAAAATAGCTCCAAAACAAATCTGTTACAGAGGGGCCAGCCCTTAGCAGCATCAATGAARGCTAGTTCCTGCCACCTGGCATTGGGGCCTCCTCTGTGCATTAACATAGACAGGGCTGCACTTCCCAACAACTATTCCTGAGGATCTCTACTAGAACTGGAGAGGGAATCACTTCCATTTCCAAGGCAACAGTAGTTCCCTCGAGAGGACTTTCACCAAACTGCCTATGTAACAGATTAATACCCAGGTAAATAAACAAGAGTTAGCATTTAGTTACCATGTACCTCAAGAAGTGGGACTTCTGCTTATGAGGATGATTGGAAACTATTCTGATGTTCAAAGATCATAGTTCAAATGTTCAAAGGCTTTCTACAGATCTACATAATGTCCATCTTTTTCTCTTATGTGTATAAAATGTACAAAAATCTTACATGAGCAAATAGGTCTTCACTGATCACACATTTGAGGAAACTCTTTTATTTCACAAGGAATGTTGGACTGTGGAAGAAAAAACTACGTTTGGTCGTTTTCTGTTTTGGAGTCTGACAGTATATTTCCATGGAAATAGTTGCGTAACTTGTTAGTTACTTCTCAACATCAACAAGGGCAGAGCAGTCTCTTTTCTCAGGTCAGTGAAGCCTGAGGTTGGTACCTTCAGGTAGCTCCAAGTATTCCCAGACATACTGGTCAYCACATTTTTGGTAGCAGGCATTTGGAGGTTCAGAACGTAACCTAATGAACTGACATCATGCTTTTAAATCAGTATAGCTGCTTGCTGATATTACTACTTTAACTACATTTTTCTGTGTACTGCTGAAGGGTTTTGTATTTCTACACAGACATTCTGTAGTTACTGTAGATGCATGTCTTCCTAGTGGCTCATCAAATGCAGTCCTTACACTGAAAACATACAAGATCAATAATAATACATGCCTGCTTTCTTGCATAATCTAGTGTCCACCAATTAAAAAAATGTGGTCAAGGAGTAACACCTACTTCTCTCTTAACATSGTAAAGACTCAAACTGTGAGTGTCAGTTTTACACCCATCTATATTTAGTGCTAGAGGATCATACACTGTTAGCCAAAGTAAAACAGGAATTCTGTCTTCAGATGCTCTGGCCTTAAAACCTGACTTTGTTATTGACATTACCAAGATGATTCTGGCTTCAAAATCCTTCATTCCATTCCAGACATGTTTTGCATTACTTCGGCGCACTGGGGAGTCTGGGCTTAAAGGCCAAAGTGGATTCTTTTGCTCAGGTGAACTATCACAATAAAATGATCCTTTAACATAATCCATACAGGTATTGACTTTGCAGCCTCCAAGCCTTCTATAAATGACAGATCATGCTGTTGCTAGATGATGGACTCTTCTGTAAAGTTTGCTGTACTTTCTTCTCCCAAGTGCATTAGAGCATATTTTTTTCATCTGGAATCTGTTTTGTTTTCTAAATGCTCTGATTTTGTATGACATCTTCTGGTGTTTCAGCTGAGCTGTCCTGGTAGCTGTAGGTACCACTCTTGTGCCTATCTTGCACAGTCCTGTGCCCCATGACACCACTCTACTTGTAGCCACTAACAGTTCTTACAAGCCTTACAATAGACCTCTGTAGATTCTCTGGTACTCTGGGCAAATCTTTGTTCTCAGATCAAGCTACCATTCTCTGAAGTGGACCTCTTTGCTCCTAATAGCAATCTATTTTTTTATCTCCAGGAAATGTAGTATTCTTGTCTTAAGAGGAACTCTCCAAAGCTACTTCCTGCTCCAAAATACATTTTGATTTCTCCAGGAAAATGTTCTCCCTAACTTGTTTTTAGTTCTCTCCCCATCCTTGACCTTTATGTATTATTTTTCAGTGACCTTCACTTCGTGACCCTTCCTTCTTTCTCTGCTGTGGTAGAGAAAGGTACCCATTTCTTCTTCTTCTCTTAAGCATCCAGGCCATCATTGTTTTATTCTCCCCAATATGGAACAGAAGTGAAATTCTTCTAGCTCCTCCCACCCCTTTTTTAAGCTGGAGACTTTCTGTTGCTGGCATTAATTTTTTCAAGTAAGCTTCCCTACTATGTCACATCTTGATGTAAAGTTAATTTTTTCCTTGTTTTCATGGGTGGAAATATAGTCCTCCAGATTCTGCTTTATCTCCTTTCCTTGTTAACTGTTTTCTGAAGCTGCTCTTTTCACTCTTTCACTAATGTTTTTAGCTTTTCACCAAGGCATTGATATCCTGCCTCTGGCATATCTCTTCCTGCAATGTCTTATGTACTTTCTGTAGCCTTGACCTCATCTACTGAAATCTTTCCCTAGAAGAATTTGAACTTTCCTGGAAGCCACAGCCACAGAATCCCCTTTTTTTTTTCAGGGCAACATTCTGGTTCTTCTCCAGCTCTCCCACTTCCAAGCTTCTGAATATGACATAAATCTAATATAAGGCCCAGAGAGATCTCCATATTCACAGATTCACAGGCAAAAAGTGTGATCTGGCTATCTGTTCTAACAAAATTGGTATTCAGACCTTGCTGCTGTCCTCTCATTTTTGACTGCGTAATGGGGATTCCTTCATAGACCAGATTTGCTGATTCAAGGTTTTCTTATACTGTTTCATGTTTTACCTCTGGAAACTGCTCTCCCATGCTCCTTTTCTGTTTGCAGCTGCTTGAACCTCTTCTGAGTCATCCACAGAGGTAACTTTTATCTTAAAATATTTGTTACTTGTCTCCTTATAGACATATTTATAGTCTTTTCACCATAGTTGGATATGGGCCATGATTCTGTAGTAGGTGGGCACTCTACTGAAGTTTCAGCTTTAGGTTCCGGAAGCACTCTACATACAAATGAGAAAGGCTTATGAAGATAGTTCCAAATGTAGCTCCGGTCCAAATGAATGTGTCTTTCTAGAGACTGTCTGTGCTCAGGGAATAAATTCTCCAGGGTTTTTCACCTGCAGATATTCAGAATGTTCCTAAAGTTCTTAAATATTCAGTATCTTGAAAAATGACTAGTAGATGTTGTTTTCAAGATTCTTATGTCTTGCCTCATTCTAACCATTCCCAGTTTTGACAATTACCTATTTCTCATTCTCAGTCATCTCCCATTCTTCTAGAGTCCTACAAATCCCACTCTAGCACATCTTAGTCTCCCTATATGCTTTGTTCTGCAGAGCAAATGGTTCATGCTCCTGTGCCCTTTGTGCTTTTTCTCTGGTGCATTTGTGTCATTTTTAGGTAATTGTCTTTTAGAATAAGACCACAGAAAATGTGCTAAGTAAATGAACAGAAATTCACAGTATTGCATTACCTCATGCTAGTTGGAGTGTGCATGCAGTTTGGATAAGCAACTACAACTCCAGGTGCTTTTTGGAAGCGGTTTTAACCCACTGAAAACTCAGGCTGTGACCATTTCTACAATATTTTGTTTTTACTCAGGACTGAAATTGTGCAATAGCCATCTGTCACTCAGTTCCTCATCACTTGTGTTTCTGACTGGAATTAGGTTTTCTGCATTAGATAACGAAGAAAAACAAGTGCAAATATTAGAGCTTCCAAAAGGGTCATTCAAATTGGGCTGAAGTGTCAGAGAGGGTTTCATTATATCTGAGCCATTTCCTCTATTTCTGTTCATTGTCAGCAGAATGAACTTGTTCYTATTATGTTAAAAATAAAGCACCAAAGCTGTATTTTTAGGTTAAATGTAAGAGAACGATAACCCATTAGCCCATGTTCTCGTTACAGATATGTTGCCTGCCTTCTGTAATGACGTGAATGAGGATCACTGCTTCCTCTATTTTAGACACAGAATGCCCTTGCAAACAAGACACTTTATTTTACTGGGAATTTCCTGGTTAAATACAAGTTACATCCCTCAGACATGATTTCTGTGCCTTCAGATTGATGCAGCCCTTCCTTTGAATCACTGGACTGAAATGCACATTTCTTTCATGCTTGTGTTATGCCAGAAGTCCAGATGCAAAGGGCAAAAAGCCATGAGAATTAGGGCAAAGAAGATAAGACACCATAATATTTAAGAATGCAATTGTAATTTTGTCTGCTGTATGATAGTTTTTGTAGTAACATCTAATTTGCCAAAAATATCTTGTTAGTACAAAACTTACAATTTTAAAAGTAATTCCTACTAAATTCGTACACCTTTTATGGATTAATAAATGTGGAGGGCCAGACTTACTGCTGCTTGTTGATGGTATAAGGCAGATAATGTTAGTTAACAGTGTTATACTTGATATCAGAAATAAGCCTGCCAGTGTATCTCTGTGCTTGCCCTCACTGTTAAAAAAGAGACAGTCCAGTCCCTTTCTCATCATTTCTTTTGCAGTTGCTGTTTCAAGATTTATGTTGCCTTTACCCCATCTAACATTTTAGACCCCAACAAGCTTAGTAGACCAAACATGAACTGATGGGTATGTTTCTTACCTCTGGAATGGAAAAGAAGAGAACAGCTAGAGAAATGGATTCCCCCCCAACTTTTTTCATGTTACCTGCAAATTTGTAGCTCTGTGCTTCCTACCACATATCAGCAGCTGAGTGATGAATGTGTTCTTAAGCATGTGAGTCGAACATCGCTTTTAAGGGCTTGATATCCCACTTACTGCCTCTCCCTTGGTAGGTGATTTGCTTCAATAACATGTCAGTCTCTTAAGCACCATGAACAGCTATGAATCTAAATACCATTGTGCAAGAGCAAGATTTGGCAAAGATTAATTCTGTGTATGTCTTATTAATTTCAGGGTGGGTGAAATTCACCACTCTTCAGAGAACCCCCACACCACAGTGTAGTATGTCTGTGCTGGTCATAAAGCAGAGCTGTGGCATAGGCTCAAGTACTAGCTAATGACCATTAATGCTGTTGGATTGTTAACACCCTGCCTGGTATGGTTTTGGCCTGTGCCAGCTGGTGCTGTCCTAGGTAATACCTGGGTGCGTTATGGGGTGTAATACATGACAGGGACCGTTCCCAGTAAGAAATCTGCACACAAGCACCTTGTTTTATGGCGGAGGGAAGGGTTCAGACATGTTCAAGTAACACTGTGCCCTGCCACTGTTCCTCAGTGGTCCCTGGCTAATTGTATTTACTGACAGAGGCATAGCCTGCAAGTTCCAGGGAAGCCTTGAAAACAGGGTTATAGTGGACCACGGACTTGCCTCTGCACAGGAGGGAAAGACATTCGGTTAGTGAGCCACTCACCTCAAGTATAAGCAGGTGCAGCTCTCACTGAGTCAGAGCTGGATCCACTTGTAATGCAGATAGCAGAGAAGACAAACAGCTGATGGAAAAGGGTCATCTGGCAAAAACAGAAGGKAGGGAATTGGTAGCTATAGAGCAGGGAAGAAGAAAAGCCCATCCCTTGTTAGGTCTAGCTCAGTGTCTAGAGCTATCTAAATAGGTCTCTGTGGTTGGCGTAGGATTTTTGTAGAGTGCTGTGTTGTGTCTCAAAGAGACTGATGCAAATGAGGCCTGCAGTGTGACTAGGCAATGGTGGACAGGATTCTGGCTTAATGGAGCTCTGTTTTTCTTGATCTCCGTGTTTCCCCACAAAAAGCGTGCTGGAGGCTGGACTCTGCCTGAGAGTCATCTCTGAGATATCTGCATGATAGATGCTAAGCCTGAGGTAGCTGCCATAATATTTCTTCATATAAATGATATCAGGTGTCTCTGGAGCTGATTAATTGCATCTGGAGATTAGGACATATGATTACTCAGAGGAATTGTCTTCTGGACAATCTACTATTCTCTCTCCTTCGACTCTAATGAGACTATAGTTACTAGCTCTGTTCTAATTGTCAAGCTTCTGGATGTTTAAAATTAGATGAGATGACTCCCAGTGTCTGAGTTTTAGCTGGAGGAATGTTCAGCATAGGTATACATAAATTAAAAAAAAGAACTATCTTTTTCCTATGTCTGTTAGTTGCTGTTCTTGAGATTCCTCATCTTTCTGTGTCTTGTCATGTAAATTGCACATCCACTCAGGGGCAGATGACATGGTATTACCTCTCTTTGTCATTTATTTTTCTTCTTAACATCTGTTTCCTATCCAACTAATTCTCCATGTGTAACTTTAGTCACCATTTTAGTCATCAATAAGTTGGGATCACTTTTTCCAGACAGTGGCTCATTGCATGTCCCAAACTGTTTCTCTTCTAAAATCACAGCCAGAGGATAGGTAACACATGCTTTGATTCAACAGGGTTAATATTCATGATCAAGAGGAAACATTTCCTTTCTTTCTATTTTTGACTTAAGGAACTAGCCAGAAGCTCAGACCAAAACAAACTTTTTCTTGGCATTGATTCAGATTATTTAGGACCCAGTCCTACTCTTCTGGAAATCAATAACAGCTCTCCCATTGGGCTCCTGGAGGGACAGAATAGGGCCGTTAATGATAAATATCTTTGTTGAATTCAATTATATTAAAGTTAAAAACAGTGATACTAAAAGAAATAAATCCAGCTCCAGTGGTATATTTTCTGGGGAAAAGCCAGATTTAATAAATATGTCATGAATAAAGGAGACAGGATACTGTACATCATGAAAAATTCTGATATTCTGATATTCTACCATTTTTAGTACTTAAAAGGCAATGTTCTCTGATTAACTGAATTTGTATATATTGAACACCAAAATGATTAAAACTATTCAGAAGATCTGAAAATGTAAAGAATATTACTGTACAGAAAGTTGAATGGATTTGATGATATTGAATAACCTGCCTTTGTTAGGAATGTTAGGAAAACACTGAAGGCAGGTTTTAACCTAAGAACTTTAAATTGTTGTGCAAACCATGCAAGTGGTTTGAAAAATAGACAGCTGGCAAATTTGGACTGGTTTAGTTCCAACTAATTTAGGAACTTAAACTGAATCATTTAAATCTAGAGCTTAGTTTTCATAGACCACCTAGATTCAATGAGGAAAAGATCAACATCTGAAGAGTTAGATTTGAGCCATATAAAATCTGAAGGACCTTTCTTTCCCATTGACAGCAAAGGAAGTCTAGAGCAATAAGGCTCTTAGTTTAGATGTGTCTTTGGGCACATGTCTATTAGTAAACTAAACAGTGTGAGAGCATGAGCACGGCCATTACTCTGCAGCTATTTATAAATTGCTAGCATAGTCCCTAGCATGGTTTTGACTAGAAATAGCTACCTATCGCTGTCAGAGCKACCTATACACTGTGCTAACATTCAAGAGTTAGTACAGTTGAGGGACTGTTCCCAAGAGGTAGAATGGAAGATGTCATTCTTCTCTGGAAGGTTAAAACATTTATCAGCACCATCTGAAACTATGCCATTTGGCTTCAGAGCTGAGGCCAAAGCCCACGCCTTTTCTGTTAGGATGTGTAAGCCCCACCGATGAGCTTAAATGGGATGAATTTGTCTGAGGCAAATGATTCATCTCACCTCACCTCTCCTCACCTTGCCTCGCCTCTCAGCTCTGCTCTGCTCCTCTCCTCCTCATTCCTTTAAATTCTAGCGAAGCTGGGAGCCTTAATCATAGCACAGAGAGCTGAGTAAGACACCTAAGAGGATCCCTACTTTCTAAGAAATTGCAACAGTCTCAGTAACCCTGTGATTAAAAATAAACATTTTGTGGGTTTCCGTATGTACTTCATGGACATGGTATTGAGCTTTGAAAACTGACAGCATTGTTTTAATTCAGTTGTCTGCAGCTGTAAATTCATCCTTTATACAGATGGCTACATTCTCCCAGGCTTCAAAAAAGGTTAACTGGATTACTCCATTGGTGAAGCTGGTTTATTCTGAATAACAATAGGCATATTCTAGGTGTAACCTTGGTAACTTTATTGAAGATATACAGGAATGGATTTCATCTAATCATGTGGAAGATGAGCACTAGATTTTTAAAATAGTATTACTTAGAACTGAGGTCTCCAAATTCCATAGGGGGACTGTAAGCTAGGAGTTGGCAATGCTTACTGTTTCAGCCATCTTTTGGCCTTTCTGTTTTAGCATAGATTTAGGCACCCAGTTTTAGGCAACTGGTTTGAAAAGTAGTGACAATAGACAAAAATGAATTCAGTGCTTGAAGTGCTGTCCGGTGGAATGGGTTCAGCCTCTGGAAAACTGGCTTGAAACCTGGACTTGGTTCTAAGTAAAATAAGTTGTTGGCTCGGAGTTAGTGTCTATTGGAGCTTTCTTAATATAGTAAATCCACATTACAATTTGGCTGCATTTGACACAATGGGCCTTGGGTTTGGAAGTATAACATAAAACAACAGGGTATCAAAAGCAAGGACTGAAAGGCATAGCACATTTTATCACAGTGATGGACAAACACAGTAAGATCCAAAGGTTTGGTTTTGGTAATTATTCAGCCTCTCCTCAAGCTACAATGGATGCTTAAGATTTCTTGGGAAGAAATTATGCTACAAAATTTTCAAAATGTCCTGATCTTGTCTGGAAAAATACAAGAACACAGTGGGCCTTCTCAATGCTTAGGACAAGATTGTGCATTTGGATTTACATTTGGCTTGTTTCACAAACCAGCTCTATTCTGATATCTTCAGAAACCTTCTTTCTCACTCAAAAGGGCTCCTAACCTTGCTGCTCTACCCAGCATTTTTATTTTATCTTTGCCACAGGATTACCTCACTCACCCTCACATCCATAGCAATAGATATTTGTTCAGCACACGCTTTTTGTAGCCATTGACTCCTGTACTTATTTTGATATTAATCCATAGTTCTGGATTTATCAACATACTCTAAACATTGGCATACTCATCCGCACAGGCACGCATATGTAATCCTTGTTTTGAGTCTGAGTCTGAAAAGCCTAGGAAAGATGGGAGTCCAGCCAGATCTGAGAAACAATGGCCCCAAGTCATAATAAGAGCCTCTTCTTTGGACTATGCATAAAGATGACACAAACAGAAGTCTGTTCTCTGGTTGGGCAAAGGAAAATATTGAGACTCCAAATAGATGATACTTATAGATATGGGAAAAAAAAAAAGATACCCAGGGAAATTGAAAAGAGAGATCTCTTCATATGCATACCCCACAGATGTGGCTCCTTGTGGCTTCTAGGCTGTTCAGCACCTTCCTAAATCAGCTCCTCAGATGAGGTGAAGAAAACTGAGAAAACAAAAGGCATACACTCCTCCTCAATGGTAGGCTGAGAAATGGGAGGGGAAAAATGCCCAACTGTACTAAGGGTAGTTCTATGAAAACAAGGTTACTTCTAAAACATAGTCTTGCTATATCAGTATGGGAAAAAGCAAGAAGCTCATTGTAATCTACTCTTTTTCTGCAGAGTTTGTGAGGGACAAAAAGTGTAAGAAAGGAAAATACAAGACCTCAGTCTTTTTTGTCTCTATGTTGTCCCTGTGGACAGGCAGAAAGTTACTTTCAAGCACTTCTTACCATCCTAGGAACTTCTGGCTATGCCTGTATAAGAAAATGAGACATGGCCAGGGAATCTCCAGGCACTGGAATTTGATTGTCGGTGCTGTTAAACCATGGTGTAGTCCCTGGCATGGCTCTGGTGGGCTAGCTGTCACCTTCCCAAACAGTACCTGGGCATGCTTCTAGGGTTAGCAAGGTCAGGAACTATCTCCAATGAGCAGTTAGGGTATAGCTATTCTATCTTGAAAACAAAGAGAAATTGACTGTATGGATGTTGGCTGTCCAATGCCATTCAGCCTTGGTGCCAGAGAATAGCTTGGGCATTCTTATTTCACTGTTACAGATGCAGCCTCAGTCCAGGGACTAAAACCATTCCCTGTCTTACCTATACAGATTAAGTACTCTTGCAACAAGAAACCTCTGGTGCCATAACACCATATAAATAACACTGTCATTTGGCAATTCCCTTTTAAATGAACTACTAGAAATTATTAGACTGATGGGAAAACACGGGAACTGGTCATACAAGATATAAAACAACTAGACCCAGAGTAAGTGACTGCTGATACTATGCTGCCTTATTCTCTTCAGGACTTTAGATTTTTTTGAAATAGAGTATGTCACAGCCATGATCACGTGTAGGCTATGGAGAAGCATCACAAAGCAGCCTGGGACAATTGCCTTTGTGTTCTTCTGCCCCTACATGACTGCTTCCTCATTTTTGTTTCTGAGAATTTCTTTTGAATGACAATCTTGAAGGATCAAATCCTTCTTGAGACAGCATTGGGATTCCAGGACCTTGAAAGCCTATCTGAACTGTTTTGTGGCATTATTTTGTCTGAACTGAGTGGGAATCTCTTATTTACTCACACTGTGCCTGGCTCCTCCAGGGCTCTCAGTCATCCACTTGCAAGAGCAACAGGATTCCACACCAACCAAAGAAGGATCTACATGTTTATGATGTGATTTAACATGTAATTACATTGCAATCTTTTCTAAACAGAAATAGATATTTTCAGAATGAAAGGAATACTCTAGCTTGGTGAAAGAAGTTCAGTAACAACTCTGTCTTGACCTAGGGTAGATTTTTAGCAAATGCTGAGACATAAACACCAACTGGTATTAACTAGAATAGGGGGGACACATTTCCTTTGAGTGCTTTGCTATCATCAGTTCACTTTTACTGGGTAGTAGCAGGAGGTAGGAAAAGATACAGTGAAGGAAATGATGGAATTGGTGCTTTTGTAAAGCTTGACGTATCATCACTTTGGAGTGGCTGAAAAATTAAAATAAAAGTTATAATAATCACAGTACAGAGATCTTTCATTTTCCCACTATAGCTTCTACCATCACATACTTTGTTGTCCTCCCTAATTTATTACCAGTCTCTTTCTCCAAAAAAAAAAAAAATCCATTTCTTTCAGCTGTACATCAGTGCTTATGAATGACCCCAAATATGATAACCTTAGGCATATGTTGTAGGTTTTCATCTCAAGCAACTGATTCCTAAAGTACAATGACAGGAATTCAAGTTAGTAAGTAACAGGGCCTTTATGTCCCCAGAGATACAACTGTGGAAGTCAAGGGAAATACAATGACGTTGTTAATGTTGTATTTATAACCGTTAGTAGTCCCACCCTCAGCTTCATTGTCTGAAGTGCTACTGTTATTTTCATAAAAAGCACAGCAGGCAATTTCTATTTTATACAAATGATTTATTTCTACACGTGAGGAAAAAACATTTTTATTGGCTGTTTGTGCTCTATTAAAAGAGTCTTGTCACAATGTTTTATACTTTAGAACCATTTGATTAGATAAGCCAGTTAATAGTTGGACAGCCTTTTGAAGATGTAAGATGCTAGGCATTAATTTTCATCTCAGAAAGGTAATCTAACTTTAACCATTGCCTCTGTACTGATAAGTACTTTTGTTAAAGATGGAAAAACTGATGCATAGGTGTTAATGAATTCACTAAAGCCATCATGGGAGCTTGCTGTTAATACAGCTAATCAGCTCCTGATTCTTAACATAATTCCAGACATTTGAATCATGCCCTTCCAACTTCCATTTCTCTAGGTGGATCTTTTTTCTCTTTTCATCTGTTTCTTCTTTTCTTTTCTTGTTCTTTTCTTTTCTTTTCATTTCTTTCTTTTACCATTCCTCTCACTGTGTTCAACAGTAATGCAAAAAGGACACTATAGTCACTATAAAATCTTCTGTGAATATGTTGTCTTGCTTTAGCATGATGGATTGCCAGTTGCTTCTTACAATCCTCTTACTTTGTAAAGAGAAATGAGGTTATAGGAAATACAGTTAGACTTGTCATTCAGAACACCAACTGAATTGAATAAAAAGCCTTTCTAAAATCAAACCAACTAAACATGGTTAACTTTATTTTTAAATGGTTACAGGATGTTATTTGCTGCTGGATTAGGTATGTGTCTGTCAGTATCTTTTAAGGAATTGCTATTTTCATGTATTTTAGGCCCAGTCAAAGCTAGGAAGTATTTGAGAGAAGCTCATGCCATGAGGTTGTCATGAAGCACAACTTTGATTAAGTTCAAGTGACCTTTAAATGATCTTTTGGACATCTGTTGGTTTATCCAAGCTTTCCAAAGTTTGCCCATGATTTTCTGTATGAAAACACTTTGTTAAGTACTTAGTTAGTTCCAAAGTCTGAAGYGAATGTGACTTGACAGAAACATCACAAATCTTTGTAGTGTGGTTTTAAATATCTAACCAATATAACACTACGAGAATTCATAGCAAATTGTCTGATTCAACTGTTTATCAACTAAACTGTTACTTGGGACTCTAGCAGAAAAGGGTTCTGCTTTTAAGAAGTTTTATGGATCAAGCAACATATTTCCTGTATGATACTGCTCAGAATAAAGGAAATCTTCTGCTTCCACCTCAAAGGACTCTTGTGAACTCCGGTCAGCTGAATTCATGCTAGGATTATAAAATAAAACCGACCCCTGAACTGATGTGTGGCTGAAGGCTTCGAAGGTTTCTTTGAGTGGCATCAGAAGAAAAGTTCTTAAGAAATAACTAGGAAGCTGAAGAAAAGTGTCTAAGGTATTTAAGAGTACACAGATAGGGGCTTCACACATCCCATAGGCATCCAAGAGTGAATACAAGAAGATCCCTTCTGAAAGGCAGTAGAAGAAATGCCTTAAAAAGTTTTTCTTTTTCACTTGAAACCCTAATCAACCCAGAAAGGAGGATAATTTGGCTCTGCCAGAAAACTRAGTTATTATGGAGAAGAAGGAATCTGAAGCAGCTGTTGTATCTGATAGCAAGAGGTAAATTTCACTGCTACAGAGGTCTAGGGTGCCCACACTTCAGATACTTTTGTGTGGAAGTTCTTAGTAGCTTGGATAAGTTTTCCATCTTTTTTACTAGGGGCTGCATCTCAAAGATAGGAAAATGTAATGTAAATGTGGTAGGTATTTCATGTTTTCTGTGGGTTTCATTCTGGATTATCGTGTACCTCCTGCAGGAGTCCACATTGTCTGTCTGCTCCTGTCTGTTTCCTCATTCTCAATAGGCAGAAGTAGCAAAGGTAAATGATTGAGATTTAGCAGGCTCAGGTGGCATGATATTAGGTGAGTAGGAAAAACTGAACAGCTATATAAGATGTTGCTTGAGGTGTCTTTTCATGATTAACATTTGGAATTTACCCACATTCCTATTCTGTCCCAGGTTCTCTCTTGTCCTTACCCAATTCCTTATCATCCTTCCTTTGAAAGTCTTATTTCATGAGGCTTCATCTGTTGGCACAGGAGATGCAGGGAATAGCCTGGATGTCATGCTTATGCTGTTTGAAAGCAGTTAAGGGGAAGCTTAAATGGCATGATGCAATCTCATCATATTTGGTTGTGCAGTTTTCCTGTGCCCAAAATTTAAGGCTCCAGTAAAAGCTTCTACCCTACAGAGAAGGTAGAAAACAAAAGGTTATTTTAGGCAATTCAGTGGTGTGAAATTAGTGTCTGGAGTAGAATTAGGGTTAGTCTCTTAACAGATTTAGATGCATGGGCAGAATGTAATAGGGAGAAATGCTACTGATCCTGGTAAAACACGTTTATGCCATCACTGCAGAGATAAGAACTTAATGGGTACTGTTCCACACATGGTGCAGGATATGTGAAGCAGTAATAAATTTGCTGTCAGAGAAAAAGTCATAGTGATAAGTGGTAAGGTTGGAAGATCTCATAGATCTTTTCTGTGTCCACTGAGATCACACTGTTTTACTGAATAAATTAATGGAAACCTTTTTAGTGATCAGCAAAAATACCAGCATTCCTTTATCTTTTTAGTATTAAAATCATGCTAAAATTGAGATACAGATACCTAAATAAGTCTAGGGGACTTGATTATCATCCATATTACTAATGGTGATTTAAATATACAATCTTATAAGTAAAAAGTGGCCTAAAGATTTCTGACAGCCCATTTATTATGCAAGACACTGTGTCAGCATATTTCTTTTTGTTTCTGCTTCTGAAACTTTAAACATATTTGTCTCAATTGTACTTTCCGTTTGTATTAACTTTCTTTACTTTTTTTTTTGTCTGGGCTGTGGATGAGATCCAGAAAGCAGCAGAAGAAATATGAACCCTGAATAATTAGGTAATAAGAATAAGAAGAGGATGTTAGAACATCTTCTTAATAAAGTGCTTGTGAGCCCATGTGCTCCATTCTTTATCCCTCATAAGTGACTTGGGTTCTTTGTGAGAGGTCTGGGACCCCCACACAATTTTTCTTTCTCTGTGATTAACCTTAACAATTTGCTTCTCTCTCTCTCTCCAGTGATACAAGAGAGAGAGTACTCCCTTTATCTTCCTATAGAAAATCCTGAATGTTTGCTTGTTCCAGATGTGCAAAGTGCATAATAAGTTTAGAGGTTTCCTATTTTCAAAATACTCATATATTTCTCTGACTAAAGTACCATACAGGTTGGCTTGATCTTGCAATATGCTGATCACGCTTTTCCTGACCCAGTAAAACAGTTAAACACATGCTTCAGTGGACTGACTCCTATTTGAACTTCCCAGGACAGTGTGCAGGGCTAAGCCCTTACTCATGTTATGCTGATGAGCCCATTTCAAGGCATATAAACATTTGGTGATGCTGTCTTAGCTAAATAACAACAACAAGACAAGCAAAAGAACAAATGACTGGCTCATGATCTAATCCCAAATAGTCTTCATCAGTGTAAGCTCTCAATACCCACAAGTCCTTTTGCTTTTAATGAAATTGGGACTTACTATTGTGAATAAGCTAGCCTCCCCCCCTCCCCCCCCAATAGCAATAATCCAAAACCAGACCACAGAAGTGGTTGGAGCAATTGTTGGGATAAGTTGTATCTTACTCAGGAGACATAGTATAATAAATATTCATTCTAAATTTGACTTGATTTGATTTCTCTTCCTTTCTTCCTTTCTCTTCCATCCTTCCTTTCTCTTCCTTCCTTCCTTTCTCTTCCTTCCTTCCTCCCTCCCTCCATCCCTTCTCTTTTTTGCTTTGCTCTCTTTGCTTCACTTCTTCCCATTCTCGTTTCCCCTTGCCTTGCCTTGCCTTCCCCTCCCCTCCCCTCCCTTCCCCTCTTCTCTCCCTTCCCCTTCCCACATCTCCCTTCCCCCTTCCCCCTTTTCTCTTTTCATTTAAGATGCTAAACTATAATACTGTCTTTCTCATCGATGCTTGTCTGACTTCCAAAGGACTACTAAGAAAGGACTAGATTTCTGTAAGGGATTAATTGTCTAATGAGAGCCTAACAAATGGACCTGAGCATGTTATGACTAGAGAACAAAACAAAGCAGTTTTTATCCAGCTTTCTTTCAAGGCCTGAAAGAAGAATCAATAGGAATTTGCCAGCAAAATCCTGGGGCAAACTGCATGAGGATTTTATGCTTTTGCYTGTCATGCACATTGCTTTTGTTATTGCATTGACAAAGCAAAGTTTACTGGCTGTTGAGCCAGTAGAAAAAACAGTAGAAAACAGACAAATTTTGGGGTTGCTGAAACTCATTTCAAATTGCTTTTCTGTCTGCTGTGCTTCCCAAGATGGTGTATCTCACATGTCATAATCTAACTCCAAAGATACTTCAGTCCTGCCTGTCAGTAGAAGCAATTATGTATTTTTCAGGAAAGTGGTTTTCATTGGAAAAAGACAGTTGAAACCAAAATGCTTTGTAGTAGTGTGCTGTGTTAGTTTAAGATTTCATAAGAGAAGATTTCACAAACCCAAGATAGAATCATTCTTGGCATGGATTTTGGCATGTAAAACAAGTGATTCTATTTTGTCCAAGGTGCTTAAACAAGGTCAGTTCATCTGCAGTTATCTTGCTCCTTTTAAGTTAGTACTTTGGAAAGAACTCCTGACTTTGAGAGGCCAGGTCAGATAGGAGCTATTTGCCCAGTGCCATGGGACTATTCGTGTCTTTATTTTGTAGCTATCTGCCATAAAGAGAAAAGAAACAAGACACCAGAGGGAAAAATCTGGTGTGGTTAATAAGAGCTAGATCATGTCTCAGGAGTTAGGTGACTAATGAAGGGTTTATGGAGAGGAAATGATATACATGCAAATAAGACTGCGCTCAGGTGTCACAGTTTAAAATACTTAAATGCCACAGAAAATTCCCTCTGTGACTTCCACATTTCTAACTATGTGTAGAATTACTCTGAGCTGAGCATTTGAGCCTAACTGAGTTGGGAATGTTCCTTTACCTATCTTCCCTGATAGGCCTGATACAGTAAAGGTGTTCTGGACATGACACACACTGACAGACTTTGCCCCCACTTTCTTTAAAAAGGACAGCCAGTGACTATATGACGATGCCTTTTACACAATAGCTTAATGAGTTTTAGGACCAGCTACCAGGACTTTTTCCATGTTTAATTTTATATAGGCACTGAATAAACTGCATAAACTATGATGGGAACAGGAATCAGAAATCTGTCTTTTTTTGACACTGCTCTGACCATTTAGCTAGACCATCATGCTCATAGAGATGCTTTCCCTTTCTGGCCTAAAGGTCTGGCTGCATAGTGGAAGTATTTATGTATTATTTTTCTTGTTCAAGGAGTCCACATGGCAGAAGGAAAGACTTCAGCTCTGAGAAGCAGCATTCTGACTGTGCAGAGAGTTAATGGCACAGTGAATAATTTTATTCATTCTCCATTTTATTGACTACCTTAGAACTCATTTTAGTAAGGACCAAATAAAGAACTGACATGCCAACTCCAGAAAGTGTTTTCCCAGCCTAAAGCTGAATTGGAACTCCCTATCCAAAGCAGAGGACAACTAGCTGTCAAATAGTATATGCTTTGTAATAACACTCTGAGGTTTTTAAATACTTATGTCATAAGAGATATCATATTTCTATTTTTAATAAGTCTTAGAAATCTTGTGAAATCTCATAATAAACTTTTGATATGTTAGAAATTGTTTCAGGCCTGTCAACTTAAGGTAGTTATTCTTTTTAAATGTTAACTAACTGCAGGGTTAAACATTTCAGAATAGTAACAAAAAAGAAATATTTTGTACCTATCAGAAATGTCTGTGATTGTTTTGTTCTGTTTTTTCTTTTTCATTTGAAATTCTCTCACAGATTGCCAGGTCTTGCTTCAAGATGCACTGCAGATATTATAGCTACTACTATTTTTCTGCGTAAGCTGAGGTCCACCAAATAAAACAAAGTATGCAAACAAAGCTGCACCTAAGTGGCTTTTCCTTTTTGGTGTGCTGCAACTGCAAAGTTTGTGAGTTTGAAAGTGCTCTCACCAAAAATAATAAAAAAGGCATTTGATTTTTTTTTTCCTGTGTAAAGCGAACTGGGATATGGAGAGAAGGAAGCAATGAGAAAGAGGAAAAAAGGAAAGAGTGTGAGAGAGGTGAAAGCCCCAAGTAAGTGTTGGAGTCCATATGGAGTCCCTTATGAGACATGCTCATTTGTGATGTGAAAGTCTAAAGAGAAACATCTGAAAGCTGTGCAGAGTGATGGCAGGTTGAAGTGAGAACAACTCTTGTGGATACTGGATCACAGAACTGCATTTCAAATACATAGTGAATTAAATAACTTTAAAAAAAAAAGTGTTCCCACCCAAATTCTGTTCTCAGACATATGTGCAGATGAAACAATTGTAAAAACCTTGAGTGCCACCAAAATGCTGAGGGGGCTAGTGCAATTGCCCTTTGAGAAACAGCTGAGGGGCCAGAGTTTGTTCAGCCTGAACGAGAGACAGCTGCAGGGGAATGGAACAGCAGCCCTCTGGTCCCTACGGGGAGTTCATCAGGAGACAGATCCAGGATCTTCAAGAAGGTGCATGGTAGGAGAACAAGAGGCAAGGGTCATATATCAAAACAGAGGAAGTTCTGAGTGGATTTAAAGAAAAAAGAACACCTTGAGGACAGTCAGGCAGTGGAGCAGGTTCCCCACAGAGGTTGTGCAGTCTCTGTCCTTGGAGGTTTTCAAACCCAACTGCATAAAGCTGTGAGCAACCAGGTCTGACCTCAGAGCTAACCCTGATTTGAGCAGGAGGTTGGACTAGAGACCTCCCAAGGTCCTTTCCAACCTGAATTATCCTGTGATCCCATAGTTACTTCTCAAATACCAACAGCATGTTTCCAGGTGAAATATAGTAAGGTACGTATTTCAAAAAGTCCTCTAAGAATTTGACATTCTATTGACCTAAACAGAAACTCAGATACTGGGTCTCATTATGATTTCTAGGACTTGCTTTCTTCTTTTCTCAGTAAGTGTCTTATTTTCAAACTTGTGGACAGACTGGATTTTAAGCATCACAAATTACACCTTCTTCTACAATAAGCCTTCAGAAGAGCACAGACAAAAGAAATTACTGTTCTTCTTGACATGAGAACCATTCCTGGCTATTTTATGATCTAGCACAGATATAACCTCTGGGCCTAAACATTCATTGCATGGCAATGTGCTCAGGGCAAGGGCACATTTAGGTGGACTCTTGACCCACATAATAGACATATCGATGTAGGATAGTCTGAAAGTGAAGCAAGTTCCCATACTGCTTTTAAGATGATTGTATCAGTCATAGCACCAAGGAATCCTTACAAGCTGAAATGCTTGCCAGCACTTATTTGGGTTTGCAAAATCATACTTGTAGGGAAAAAGATGAGCACATTCTTAGACCTTTGTGAAATCAGGCCATTAAGTTATTCCAAACTCCACATCACTACTTTATTATTTCCCTTTTAGACTACCCCAGGAAAACCATATACCACTAAGTTAACACTGTGAATTGCCTATAAAATGTATCTCCTATGAAAGAAGAGCAAAAGAATACAAACTAAAATGAAATCTGTAATTCTCGAAGTTTTGACAAGCAGAGCTCCTTTTTGAGCTCATTTTTCTCTAACCTTTGGCTGCCTAACTACCTTTAATTGCTGGCTGGGTTTGAAGCCCTGCTAGGCTGGAGGGTTAAGTGACAAATGTAGAAACTAGTTATTCTCTCTCCTACCCCTGGAGTACTTGATTTGCTGCTGACTAAAAGTTGGCATTGTGTATTTGTATCAGTTTTCTTGAGAATTTTATTTTTTATGTATGTAGCTAATTTGATCATCTTATTCATTAAAAACAACTAAAAACTGTGATCCATGGACTGAAAAAAACCTGAATTAAACTGTTGCTCTTTCTTTTTGTCATATTAAGCAAAACAATACTAAAGTCTCACAGCTTTAAAAAAGTCATTCCCTGCTCACAGGAGCATTCAGATCATCAAATATCTCATGAACCACTGGTGTAGTCTCATGGTTTTCTTTGGGACAGACTGACACATGAAAGAAAAAGGTTTTTTAATAACAGCAGCATCCTTGTCAAATGTAATGGATGGGCAATTGCCATTTCATTTAGTCTGGCTATGGAACCAGGCATAGTCACTCAGGAATGTGGTTTAAAGAGACTTTTATGTGCTTCCATGTCTTGCTAAAGAAAGACATTTTGTCTCTCTAGGTTTACCAGAGTCTTTGCATCTTCTATGCATGTCTTTTACCCTGCTGCAGATCTAACTTTTAACTTTGGGTTAATAGTGCAGCTTTATCTTCCAGACTGCTGCTTTTATACTTCTGTTTTTCCTCTTGATAAAATAACAGTAACATGTAGATGTAACATAGTTCAAAATGGAAGGAAGGAAGGAGAAGAAATACATTCCTCCTAGAAAACTTTTGAGCAACTATTCCCCTACAGCGATCATTATTTGATTAATTCCTCAAAATATTTTTATAAAACTAGAAAGAAACTTGCTGAATTCTGGTGCACTTCTTTCAGAAATAGTATACTTGGCCAAATCAGTTTGTACATACTACCTGAATAATTCAGCTGTAATCTCCATTTAATTAGTCAGCTGAGCTGGGCTTATACTGCTTTGCCCAAGCTGTGCCAAGCAACCAGGACTTCACAGAGGACCTGGCCATCTGCATGCTAGAAAGCCAGTAAATGTGGTGTAACTCTTCCCTGGGTGTCTTGGAATGTTATTGCTTGGCACAGCTTAAAAAATACCACTTGAGAAAGAAAAAAGAAGTGTGATTTAGGGCCAGATTCACTGACACATTCCAGTTGCTTTGTGCTTGTCTGGTGATAGAAAACAGCAGTAAACTAACAAGCTAAAGTGGATTTATGATTGCTTTGCATATCTGACATGGCACAGGGCTATTAGAGCATACCAGAGGGAGTGCTCTCTTCTTTAATGATGGGCTGGAGATAAAGGGAGAGGGTGTTTGCTGTTGCTTATAATAGAATTCCTGGTGCTATGAAATAAAATAGTAAATTTAAATTTAGTCATACATTTATGGTATTGCAGTATTGATTAAACTGTGCTCACCTATTAATTCTGGATTGATGTTAAGACAGCAGAAATGTCAGTTGGAGACTAAAATGACAGTCAGGTGGAATAGCAACCCACAGCTACAAGAAATATTTGAGAGCTACAAGAAATATTTGAGAGCTTTCTTTAAGCAAAGACTGTGTGTTTATCACATAGTAAACTGCACTCAGTAAGGGGTTCATGCATCCTGCTCATATAGCTTTAACAGATCTAACCTAAATGAAAGTCCATTGCTATCAAGAAGGAATGCAACCAATGTCAGGCACAGCAGATACTTTCGAGTATGTCTGACATGACATAAAAGGTTTCACTGAGCCACAGCAGTGTGAATTGCACAGTGGATGGCCTTTGTCACCTTGGTTGAGGAATGCCTTAGACGTTCAATTGGCCTTGACATCTCTGACGTGATGGTAAGCGTGCACAAATATTTCACCAAGTACCAATTATTTAGAAAATGAAGTGCATGTATGTTTTGTCAGGCAATGAGTTTCTCTTGGCTAGCTTCAGTGTGCACGCATCAAGCAATGCTGTCAAAATTCCCCATTAAGGTTTTTCTTCACTGAATTTGGAGTGTTTTCCTTCCTGACAATGTCACTGCTAACTGAGAATCGTAGATTCATGTATCGAGAGTTTTATACTCTGAAATATGGCTTTCGCATAACACTTGCATAGTCCCCTAGGAAACAGTCAAGTACTAGGACTCCGTGCAGATATGCAGAGCTATTCTGGCAGCTGGATGAAGTTAGCCCTTCCGACTGGGAATGTATTTGATTTAAGTGCTTCTCAAAAGTAGAAGAAACGAGGACATTCTGTGAGGAACCAAACTGAAGTTGTAATATGTGGGTGTCATTGTTACTTATGTACCCAGGAAATGAGTAAGTGTGAAATGAGTGAGTGTGAATGATATCTGGTGGGTAACAATTGTAATCAAAGCAAGATGGAGAAGGAGGTGTGATTGCATCCTCAACTATATTCACTTGGGTCACTCAGCTCCCTTTATGTCTATATGCTKCCAGACACATGGATATATTTCTGACACTGGTGCAAGTCAGATTATTATTAGCTGAATGGCATGCCAACTCTTTCTTCTGAACTTCTTGCTCAAGTAAGGGCTATTTACATAAGTAGATGTCTCCAGATGAAACCCAGAGTTGTTTGTTGTATTTTTCTGGTGACTGTCTCCACTAGTAACTAAAATCAAATCAACTTTAAACTCTAAGACTCCCATTTGAGCATAGTTGTCCCTAAGAAAGCCTCAACTATTAGATTACAGTTTTTCAGGCATCCTTCAAAACTGTCTAATTCAACATTTAAAAAGTTAATTGTCAGATTGTTTCACGAAAACTGAGCAAACTTTAAAGAAATTTTTAGTTGACAAATGTTATTTAATCAGCAATTCTTGGAGGCAAAAATAAATACCTCTTATCTCCTATGAAAATATAAATAGAAGTATCTCCAGGCCGATTCATTGTGAAATAGCTGAGTGGTATGATGTACATAAACATCCACAGCATTTTTTGGCCTTTTCTCCAAGACCTTCTCTGTCTTGTCAGAATGTTCAGGGTGATATATCAACAGTGTAAATGAGCATGGATTGCTGTTGCAGATCATAAAATTTAATTATGGAAGAACTTTAATCTGAGATAAACTTAACTGTCTCTGATGGGAAAATAAGTGACCACCAAAGCAGCCTGGCCACCCAAGCCAGTACTGATTTGGTTTCAGATACTTTGTTGAAAGCCAGATGTAATGAAATAAATTCTTAATTCTCCGTGTGAGATAAGCTTGTTGTGAAAAATATTTTCAGACTCAGATATTCAACAGATATTCTACACATTTTTCAGATATAACTGTCTATTGTGGGCTCTTTCTTCTGCTTCCTCCCTCTTTACTCTTGTAAACACATGCATCTTCATAAAGTTTCATAACTTTAATGATTTTCTTTATAAAGAAAATCATTCTTACATCAGTCTTGCCACTCCTGTTCACTGAATTGCCACCATACCAACATCGGCACTTTGGCCACCATATCCAGTGAACAACTGGATATAAAAAAAGCTGCTTAGGTCTCCACTGTTGGCCATTAGTATAGACCTGCTTGTAAGCGTAGTATTTGTTGGTTTCTATGAGAAACATGATCTATTACTTGTAGGTTTTGTTATTTGCATTTATGCTAAATGTTAGCAAGCTACAAACAAAATAGGATTGCAGCTCACAGCTGTGGCTATTTCAGATCTGCTTTTGGTTCTGAGAAATCATGTATTTCCTTCTTCCCAGCAAGCATATTATATTTCATTTGGAGTAGGAAAATAAAGGATAAATTGCTGTCTGTATCCTTGAAGGAAGGGTGTTAGAAGATGAATGACGTAGACAAGTGAGTTGTGAAAGTGGTTAATCTTTGCCTGTGAAAAACTGGGTGGAAAAGGTTTGAGATTCAAATGAAGTATAAATATAATCTGCAACTCTGACCCAAGTGCCTGGAACAGCCATTACATCAAATTCAGAAGTGGAACTGCACAAAGGTGAGTGTGACCAAGCCATGCATAAATGAGTTTTCAAGGTGAAAATATCAAGTGAGATTCAAAATATGCAAGATAAGGTGCCAGTCATACCAATCTCCCTTGACGTGAATAATCCTGTTTATTTACTTGTGACTATTCATGTGTAGGAGGATTACTGACAAGCATAAGGGCTTCTAGGAGCCAACCCAGCTCTGGTGTTAAGCCAGCAGAGGTATTGACCATGCTGCATATTTTGACTGACAAGTCAACCATCTCTTTGCTGAAGCAAAATGACTTTAATATGGTATTCAGAGCATTGAACACGTAAAAAACTCTGAGTCATGCTATGCTGACCCATGAAAATGAATTTAGAAATCATGGGAATAAAAAAAAATAGTGCAATTCTGCATTTCATAGGTCTGTTTTGAGTTTGGGCATAACCAAAACCCCACAGTTTTCTAAGTCTTTTTTTTTTTTTTTTTTTTAAGAAGATACAGAAGCTTTTGCTAGAGAAGGACTAAGCATTTCCTAGAGAATATCACTATAAGGCATGCTACAATGCTGTGTATATAGAAGCTAGCTCTCAATGAGCAAGAACAAGTTCTGGAAGCAGGATATACCTATAGCCTTCTGTCCAGGCTAATATACCTTGTTTCTCCCTGCTGCCAGTGATGTAATTCATGTCAAAATGCAGCCACTGATCTGTAGCATATATGCCTGTATATCAAAAGCATGGTATTGCAAATTATGCCTTTATGGCTGAGTAAAGTGGGGGAGAAGAGAAGAGGAGGCACACATGGCTTTGCAAGGGCAGACTGCGAGATCAGGGCTCCCCTCTTCCCACATCTCAGTGTAAGGCAGTGGTGTGGGACTGCCCCTCAGTCAGTCCATGTGTTCCAGGCCACAGACATAAAGCAGTTTACTCAAACTCTCATTGAGTAAACCACATCATTCTGGGAATCTTTTTGTTTCCCTGAACCTCCCAGTGCTCAGCCTGCGGCAAAGTAACTCACACCATGCAGAGTATAGTGCTGTGCTTAATCGCACAATTGAGACTATGGAGGAAGAGAACACAGAAAACCTTTATTTTTCTACAGAACTGATACAGTACAGGCAGACTGTGCACAATAATGCTTCATTTACTGGTTTTCTCCCGTTATTTACCTCTTCTTGACCTTGCAGAACTAGAGGTCATTTAGCTGCATGGTAGCTCTGAGTTCTGAAGTAACTGTAAGAGACTGCCAATTATTCATTGTTTTCTCACAATTTATCATGGTACTGGAATATGAATCTCTATAGTGTTCTGAGAGAAGGAGAGATTGTCTAGGGGAATTGCCTTTCCCCTCTCTCATAATCACACAGACCAGCTCTCTTCACATMTGTAACTACATAACATTTCTGTAGCGACTGTTAAGAAAGCGCTCAGTGTATTTCTCACTGTGTTGTAACACAATTTAGCTATGGGAAACTGTGAGGAGGAGCCAGCAAGCTGTAGCTGGGTAGTTCTATCTTGATTATCAGAAAGGAGGACTTGTTGCACAGGCTTTTCTTTACAGTATAAGACTGTATTGTATCTAACAGCTAGAAAGACTTTTTAGTTCAGCAAGCTTCTCGTTCCATGCAAAAATGTAATAAAATGACAAAATAATAATAACCCACTCATTGCTGATTCTTGCTGGAATGCACTGAGTAAGCCGTGTAGGAAAGACACAAAACTGATAAGAAGAAGTCTTCCAGGGCAGATTGCTACCACACAAAATTGTTGCAGAGTTTCTGCTTACCCCAGAATCACTTGAAACCTGAATGATGAACATTGGTCAGGGGACCTTCATGATGCCTGTAGGATAAGGTTCAGAACACTCATATTCCATATTTGTTTCTGAAAATTATACCTCAGGAAATTTTAACAGGTCTTTTCTTGGGAAAAACTTCTATAGGAAGGCAATAGAAACTGTGACTACCCTCCTTTCTCTTTTGTGGATTTTCTGAAGGAAAGGATGATGTGATTCAGGCTGACTAAGAAATTATCTTTATATTTCAGTGTTCTTGCATTTTAACATGTGTTCAGACTGAACGTTATCTGTAGGTGACATACACTATAAATTATCAACCATCTGTATTTGTTCTGGCTGTTTCTCAAAGGGCATTTGATGAGTCAGAATGTTTTTTCTGGTAGACTCTTCACCTGCTAGAGATGAGAATCTTTAATCCTTCTGCCGGGGGGGAAAAACACAGAACACCAGGCAACGTAAACCATCCCCACACATTTATTTTTGACATTATGCATTTTATTTTATATTTAGAACTCTTCCATTTTGATTCCTACTTCAGAGCACACATTCATGCTTTGCAGTCTATATTTTTTAGGAAATAGCTACTGCAGTCTTAAATATGACAGAGGTTAAGTTTGTACTGCCAAAGAATATAGTAAGAATATAACTTTCCAGGTCACCGCTGATCTTGGCCCCAAGACTGCATATGTGTGAATTTGTGCTTCTGTTTAGTGTGACCTGACTAAATCACTCCACACAAGGCCTAGGTGCAATTCTGGAGATAGTTGGCTCCAGGGGTTATTTCCTGTGTGGAAGTGTCATGCTCGGTTCTTCCCATGCTAAACGTTCTCCATATTCCTCAGACTATCTCGGGAACCCTTGAGCCCTTAAATGCTCTCACACACTCCAGAGCATGCAGTGTGCACCCTCAGTTCCCTGCTCTAAGATGATCATTTTGGTGGGTTGCAATTCAGGCACTTTGAACAGAAGAATGCCAAAAAAATAGCAATTATTGGGATCTTCTGAAGGTGAACTCTAAAATTCAATGGTTTATTTTTATATATTGTTTTTCATATCTACTGATTTCTTCCTGATAGCAGTTGACTGGGTACTCTGGTCCCAAGCCAGTCAAAAGTTTAGGCCTTAAGTAGTCTTGTTCATTATACTGATAGTAATATAAGCACATAAGTCCTTTTCCAGGTTGACACCAAAATATTTGGTGCCCTGCTTGGGTGAGCACTGGTTGTGGCTGTTGCCTTTAACAGAGCTCCACTGATTTAAACTTACATAGGACTTGAAATGACCTTGGGATAATTTTCATCAGGGGCCTTTCATTTGGACTGTCATGTAAGTTCTGATTGTCTAGTCTTGATGACCTCACTTGGAAAGTAATTCTTGCAGGAATGTATGTTGCTCAGATCTGTGTCCTGCTCATTATAAATACACTGTGCGTGATTAATTTCTCAGTGATATAAACACATCATTAATGTAAATACATTGCCTTCACTAGTCCATTTTTGGATGTATTCTGGTACAAGTGAGTGCAAAATCTGGCCTTCAGGTGATTAATTTTGTGGTATTTAAATGTGGATCTCAAGCTAGTAGAATTGAAAAAAATTTTAAAACAGACTTATAGTCTCAGCTATGTTTCAGATGAAGAATGATTCAGATTCTCTTGGTTAATGGCATAAATGTTAATTGAGCCATTCATTTTTATTTGACAGAAAGACGGGAGGAAGATCAGCTCAGTCTTCTTAGGTTTAGGCTGTGTTACATGAGTATACAATAATATGAAAAATTGTGTAGACTAGTTATTTGCCATAGACCAAACATTTATTTGCCTTTCAATTTTGTAAGCACTTGCCTGATTTTCAGGGTAAAAATGCAGGACCAAATCTTTGCTCTCACGTTATATTAAGAGACCATAAAATCTGTACATAAGAACTTACATTTAGCTCTTCAGTTTCTGGTTATTAAACAGGTTTGCTTTAAGCTCTGTAGTTTAATGAACACATTAGATGGAGTAAATGAAGGGTAAAAACTATTAATGGTGTAAAAGAAATGCAAAGAATTTTTACAAGACAGACACCTTGCAGAAAAAGTACTGAAGGCAACAAGGGCTCGAGGATATGTTTCTGTGCCTTTTGCACATCATTTAAATCCATTTTTTTCAATGGCATTGCACCTGATTTTAAGCATAGTGGGATTCAGTTGAGGGTCATTGTACAGAGACATGAAAATATAATGGTTTATAGTTTAGATGTGAGATGGATTTACAGGAATACTACGGATGTCCTCTAGTATTGGTATTGGCTGGTATAATTTGTGAGTTCCAGGTTATGTGGTATTGTAATGGTGGTACTCCTGTCCAGTCTCCTATTAATAATTTAAATGCATTGAAACCTGATGTTTTAGCTAATACATTGGTTCAGTTTCAGCTCCAGATTTGGTCACCTAAATGTATGTGTCTACAGCATAAATATATATATGCAATGCAAGCTCCTGTTATAGTCAATGAACTCCATATGGTCAGTGGAGTCTAGAAAACTATTCAGCTCATCAAACATAGAGATAGATTCTCTTGCCTACTAATAGGTGACGAGTGTCATTTTTGTCTCAATGATTATCCAGCTGCCAGTTCAGAAGAGCATGAGTCTCCCATACATTGCCAGAYTTGTGGATATCACAAGAGATCTCAAATGTCACACCTATCTTTAGCCAAATGAGTCTACCCCAGGATTTCTACTCTTGAATGAACTGAATAGCTCTTTAGACTACATCTGGCATGATGCAGTTGCTTAAACATCAATATCCAGTGTCATTTCAAACTGCAGTCTCCTATGTGGTCTCCAGCTGCTACTGCAGAAGATTGCAGGTCTTGAGTCATATCCATCAACCCTGTACAGATATTTTAATATCCTTGGAATCTTAAATGACACTTGATACTTATGTCAGGGAAATGAATTGTGACTGACTGACCTTATTGGCCGAGGCCTTGATTCAGTTGTCTAGGTCATTCTTCTTGGTCTTCTGCTGCTAATTAGAAAGGTCCTGGTGTTATTTAGGTCCTGTCTCAGATCTRTCAGCCCATGTAGGGTCTTAGATACCCTTGGATGTTTGAGATGGCACCAGACATCTATGTTTAGACAACTGAATTGAACCCTATGTCTATAATGTGAGCTTATACACCTGGTTCACAGATACACTATGCTATGCACACCTAAATTTAAGGGCTTACCTAGAGCTAAATTCCACCCACAGACATGTTCATATCACTTGTAAAATGCTGAAAACTTCACAAATTACAGTAAACCTTGTTCATACCTACTGCATTGATTATGCCTTCTGTGCATATCTTCTATAATGGGGTTTAGTCACAAGGTATTCTTGAAAAAGAGTATTTGTATATAATATTGTATTTGTATCAGTGGATAAAAGTCACAGTATTGCTAAGCACTTCTGAGCTTCTCCCTGGTATTAGCTGGTAGGGCAGAACAAAACATTAATTATTAGAATCCTTTACTGTCTCATTGTCCTGTTTTTCCAAAGGTAGAAAATCAAATGACTCGTTTCAGCATGCATTATTTCCTGCACCTCTCCTCATGGATCCTTAACTCTGCTATTTGTTCTGTTTTGACTTGACCATTGGCAAGAAATACTGTCCCTGACAAGACAAGTAGTGTAATAGGACCCATTGCTCACTCTGAGATGTTTTATAGAAGAAAAAGTAATGAGTCCAAATATTTACATAATGTGGTTTGCATGACGCTAGCTCATTGAACTTCTGGTTGCACCTGAAGAACAAGTTTTTTTTAATGTGATATGATTACAAATCTCAAGTCAAACCCTCTTTTCTGGTACATAAGAATAGTTCCTAATGAAATCAGTGGTAGTTCTGTACATATATCCAAGTGTAAAATCTGGCTCCAGAATTCGGCAACTAGCTCCTTGTTTTAATGACATGTCTGGATATTTGGTTCCATCGTGGCAGTGGCGACAGATCTGGCTCCTCCTTTTACTTTTGATTTCCATCTGCTTTATGCAGTTTCCTTCATCTGTACTTCAGGAGTAAACAAACTGAAAATTGGTCAGCTATTGCTAAGGAAACTTACTCTACAGGTTTGGACTGAGCAAGAGGAGTTTGGAGCACACAGATTATATCAGTTAGGGAGCATGTGTAGGCACAAAGAAAATTGTTCTATGACTATAAATGATTTCACTGGGCACCAGACATAAATAAGACTTTGTATCATTGTTGCTGGATTAAAATCTCATGCTTTGTCTTAACCTTATGTGGCATTATTTCTATTTCATGCTACGACTTGTCTCAAGATTAAGGGTCTGAATTATTAAATACTCTAAGTACGTGTGTAACTTCAAACAACTGAAACAGAGATGAGAAAGGAAATATTCTTTGGTATACTGGTGAACCCTGGCCTAAAAGCTTTAAATTATTTATTGCATAAGAGGATTTATTCACATTTTTACAGATCATACTTCTACTGAAGCATCCAGGAATGCATTTTTGTGTCCCCAATATATCAGTATTAGTTTAAGTTTGTAAACAAACTAGGATTTGCAGATTCTGTAATTTGAGTTTATACATATATATACACACACCTCTATTCATATTGCCCCACAAGCATATATATATATATATTTATAGATATATAAAAATATATAAAAATTACACATGTGTACAAAAACAATATATACACACAGAATTATATAATGTATTATATATGATATATATTGGAATCATATACATATTATATATGGGACGTGACTGACCTCACTTACTTTGAGCTGTATTGAAAGTAAACATCTAGTCTAAAGTAGCTATCCAGGTTCCTCTTAAGGTCAGTGGAAAAGTCAGATATTTTCAGAGGTGTTGTTCAAGATTACTTGCATAAATTGTCCTTTGAATGTTCTCTACTGACAATAGAGGGAACTTACCTCAGATCGAACATCTGTTTTTACCTGGCTAAAGTAAGCTAAGATGAATGCTATTCAAAGGGACATTCTCAAAAAATTGAGCCAGTTCTGCCAAAGCAGATAAGAAATTAGTAATCATTCAATTTCCATGCAATAATATTTTGAATGCTAAAGATCATTCTGATCTTATGCATAACACCTTCAGTTGTATGGTGCTCAGTCTTACTGTGCTTCTTATTTCCTCCTGAGAAGAAGGATTAGTGGACATAATGGTGGGAACAGCAGAAACTGCCAGAGTTTGTCACTGCTGCAGCTGAGTTAGTATTGGCTTAAATATGATTTWTTTTTTTTTTTGGAGTTCTCTAATACAGACACAGGCCAGATGCACACCAATGCTAAAGTTAACAATATGAATAAAAATAATCTTTGTTGCACTGCATGGTCTTAAAGAAACTGACACAGACATGAATAATTTGACCTTCTTTCATATAAATGACTCAGAGAACAGAATTGGCCTAGGTCTCCCTAGACTCTTCGATGCTTATGAAATAATATAAGCAAATTTATGGAAAGGAGAAGCCATATAATTTCTTCACTTTCGCAGATTAAAAGCAGGGACATGGCAACCCCTGCTTGGTTATGAAATCTCCTTGTTGAAGTGTATGATTTAAGAGCACTATTAGCATTCTGCACAGAGACTATTGAAGTAGTAAGCTATTAAAATAATGGCATCAAAAATAAGTAATTTAAGGGCTGCAACATGGTACTTTTACTTGTGAGTCACTGGCTTTCCCTAAAGCACAGTGAATTTATTCAATTATGATTAGCAGTTGTTTCAAAGGAGGAAGAATGTGTGTTGGGAATAAACTGTAAATTCCCAATATCCAGTGAACTCTTCACTCTTTTCCATTGTAGGCCCTTTAAAACATTTGTCTGAGCAGACTGAGTTATTCTTCATGAAGTAGGAACAGAAGAAATTTTAAAAAAGGTTTTCCAGTCTGTTCTGATTTCAGACTCAGATTAATAGAGCACAAATCACAGTTCATTTATTTGTTCCTGTTTCTGTGAGAACTACTGCTTAGTTATTTTAAATTGCCATTATTCTATTCCATACTTCAAAGTATGAGGATAATTTCTTACAATTATGAATGAATAAACTTGAAGAGCTGCTAGCTTCTGTGGAGATTTCTATTTACATTTACATTTCACTTTATCATATAAATACTGAGCCTCCAACTAATGGGTTCATTGTCTAAACTGTCTGTTAAAAAAGTATCTTTCTGGTGCACATCCATCCTGTCAAAAATGATGTGTGGATTTTTTTAGGTCTTGACTAACATTTGAGCATTCAAATAGTTCCTCATTTTGATTTGTGATGTGTAAGGTTCAGTGCTAAAGTTTTTGCAGACCAACATGCTTATATTTTTCAGATGCCAGTGGGAACATTTTGTTATATATGACTTGTTGAAGCTGGGGTTAGAGATATCTTGAAATCCTTCCAATATCCTTTGCTAGGTTTCTAAATGTGAAAGAAAAATATTCTCTGTCGTAAGGCTTTGAGTATAATATGAACGAAATGATAATGTCATGAAGGCGGTATGTGGCACAGCTGGTTAGAGTGAACAATTCACACCATTAATCTTCTTTCATCCTCTTATTTCTGCAAGTTAGGCTCATTTTCAAGGAAATTATTGTCAGTCAGCCGGAAGGAAACAATGGTTAATGCTGTTATATGTATATATAAATATATATATAATGTTATATATATATATGTTTACACACACACATATAAAAATGAAGATATATCTATATCTTCAAATATATATATCTATATGTGTATATGTGTATATGTGTGTGTGTGCGTGTACACACACAAACATACATATATACATAGATAGATAGATATGTAGTCATCATACTGGTGCAAACATAGCTGAAGTTTATACACACCAAGCATTGACTATAGGGAAGTTAGCATGAAATAGATACTTCTCTCAAATCTTCTTCTGGGATAGGTTCACTTTTCAGAAATCTCTGCAGACATCAATCCAAGGAAGAAATAGTGAATCAGCTCCACGCATACATTCAGGCAACATGCAAACACAAGGAAATTTCTTGGTCACTGACCTCCAGAAGGACAAAATCCCAGGCTGCTGTCTGTCAATATCAAAGTCCTTTGATGTGTATAAATTGGCATTTGGAACTGATGTGTAGTAGAAGAGACAGGCTGCCTTCGAGGATATGACTTCTCTGAGGTGACAGGTTAGGTCCTGGCACTGACGGTGGTGCCCCTGTACTGTGACCACTGATAGCATTTGTGTGACTACTGTTTTTCCCCTGTACAAGCCTTGGTTAACCTGAATAGGATATTCACCAGTATTAATATGGATAAGTTTGGAAAGGTCTTCAAAGCCAAAGTGGTGGACTATTTTATACAGCAACAGATAATTTGTATTGTTCTCAGGACATTGTTTGCAAGGCCTGTCTCCAGTCTTTGGGAAGAGCTAGCTTATGTCCTGCTTTGAAAACTACTGGCTAAACTATTTTTTTACATAGGAAATTAGAGGACACTGATCAGTAGCTTCAGACTGATAGCAGAATTTACAAGCAAAAGATGGAGCTTTATATTATAGTACAGTATAGCATAATATAGTATAGTATAGCATAGCATAATATAATATAATTATAATTATATGATAACATGATATGATTATGAAGCATTGTATTTTTTATAAAGTATTTGAGAGATTGTACTTCAAAGGGAGAGACTCCTGAGGGCCGATGTCAGAGGGGAATTGAAAAACTCATCGAAGCACTCACAAAATGAAAAGTAAGACTTTACCAAATGCTGGATCTTTATTTAGCCCAGGATGCCTTAACGTTCCTGAACTCAGTTTAGGATCTCACTGAAAAATACAATTGCCATAGGGCATTACTTGTATTACCCTTAGATTTAGATACCTGTTTTGGAACTGGTGTGTAAGCAGAAAACCAGTAGAAATATTGCTAGAAAACTTGTGAATTACCTAGTAGGAAAAAGAGGGAGGAAATAAAAAGCAAATTTAAATATAATATGAATCTCAGCAGGAGACAGAAACCCACTGTAGTAGGAATCTGGGGTTTATTCTTATACAAAAATGTTAGTATTTTAATGACAAGCTATGGAATAGTGTCTAATTTAAATCACATCTATCTAGTACATGCCTCTAGTTTAAAAAAAATAAATGGAAAGTTTAGGGCTGCTGACCATTTCGGGTCACATAATGATCATGCAGGGATCTCTGATCTGGTTCTAAATGGCATGGTAGGTCTACCTGAAAGTGCAGTTCAAAACAAAGCTGGTAGCTCAGGTCCTAGAAGCAGTTTACTTATGACTGCATGACATTCCCTCTGGGCTAGCCAAAACTGTGAACTCTGCAGTTAATTATCTCATGCAATCATCTGGCTGGTGTAGCCTATGGTGTTTTCGGTCTTGTTAATTCTTGTTCAGAGTTCTCCTGGGTATCTCTGAACTGTACTACATCACACAATATAAAGTCTCCTTCGGGAATTTTTATTGTCTGCTGCACTGAGTTATAGACTTTTTGTGCTAAGTATTGTACAAAACATGTAGAATTCTATGAGCCATAAAATAATCTATGAAAATTCTTTAACAAAACTTAGAATCTTTTTTTCTCTTTTCTCTTTTCTTTTTTTCTTTCTAATCTCTCTTTAGCATGACTAGAAGAACTTACTTCATTATAATTTTCATTGCCTCAGAATTGAGGAAACTAATGAAACCCTGTCCAGAAATAGGATTGATGAGATTTTGCTTTATTTTATGTGATGAAGTAAGCTTGTACTATGATTTACATCATCTTCCATTTTCCAGTGTTTCAGTATAGTATTTTTGCCAAGTTACCTGATAAGAACTGAGATTATTGAGCAGCTGAAGGAATCGATAAAAAAGTGAGCTTTACATGTGTTTCAAATTCCTTTTTCTTTCCTGCACTTGCAGACAACAATAATAAAAACTTTATAAGAAAACTTTTTCTTGTTTGTCCTTGCATTGCCACCACTTGAATGAAGGTACAACGATCAGGGGCGCATGTAAAGGCCAGAGACCGAATGAACACTTTGGCAAGAGGCTATGGAACAAGAAATGCCAAGATAGCGTCAGCACAGAAAAAAAGTGGCAGGAGAATTGATATGTTTTCTTGAATTGCTGACAGGTTTAGTAGTGGGTTAGAAGATGTCAAAACACAGGAAGAAGAATGACTATAAACAAGTGTGGAGTCAATTATTAGGACCATCACAGAAGTCTGTGAGATGAAAGGAGAGATCCTGAAGGGCCACCAAGATTTAAACATTTACATTTAAATTTAAATATTTWAGAGACTATTAAATTTAATTTAATAGACTTCCAATCAAGTTGACCCAGGAATGGCAGAGGATGCTTGCATAATCAGATTCATCTAGCTGGCAAGACACTGTGAGATAGCAGTATACAGACTTGACAGATGTACAGTGTTTGTTACTTGTTAAGGATGTATTTTTGCTGTGGATAAACTTATCTTCAATAGCTTATTTCCAAAAAGGGATAATAATGTATATTCAAAGGCCAGATGTTTTGCAGGAAAAAAGATTCTGTAAGGATGGAAACCACTTGAATGCAAAACAACTCTAGATGGTATCCAGTAGGCCTAAATATAGCTGGCATACATGGGCACCTAAAACCCATCACAGCTATAGCTAGCAATTTTCTAAGACTGCTTAACTCTTTACATGCCATTTTTCATCAGGTTGCTCCCTGCTAAACTGGAATATCTGTGAGCTGCTAAGAAAAGTCATTGATGACTGCTTAAAAGTTTTTGAGGTATGCCCTTAAACTCTGGCTAAAAATAGGTTGTGATCCAACTTTAGGTATCCAGGTACCAGAACTATAAACAAGTTTTAAAACGCTAGGACTGGTCAATCTGTTTATTGGAAATAATATGTAATAGATAAGAAATCTGAACAGCAATTAAAGAATTAGATGACCTTTGACTTCATTCAGTTTGAGCAGGGTATTGAATTATCTCCAAAATGCTGGAGAGTGCCCTGATTAACAGGCCATACCTACCCTAGGTGGCTCTCTGTTGAAGCTGAATTATGTCACTTCAGCAAACATACATGCTTTGTGGCTTCGTATTAAGAGCAGAGGTGAAAATGTTCTTATCCATGATGCTTTGTTCCTTGGCGGTTTGGGCACTGGGTTAGAACATGGGGTGTGTAAAGGCTTAATCTTCTCAGTATCCTGTTCCCTGGGCAAATTTCAGCTATATTTACTAGACTAAAAAAATGGAAATTACCTTCTCTGATAGGCTGCTATTCTCTAAGGAGTACTTGAAAGTTGAAGTGACCTACATGTCTCATCAAATATCATTGCTCTCTTCGACAGAAGTAGAGATTCAATTAAAGTGGAGCAATATCATCATCTGGAGACATCTACGTTCTCTGCTGAGTCAGTAGAGAGAAAGAAATGCCTCTGTTGGCAGAAAATATTACTGTCTGCAGATCTGCAGATCTTCAGATTTACCTCAAAATCTCCAGTGACCCTTTTAGGAATTTAGGCTATTGTGTTAGCTGACGTGAATAACTCTTTGAGGCCAAGTGCCTGCAATTTCGGTGAAATATTATTTAAAGTAGGTAGGATGGGTTCTACAAGCAATTTAATCTGCAGCAAATCTAAAGAGTGAGCAAATGTTAAACCACGTGAGAGTTGGTCTGGGCTTCAGAACTGAAATTCTGGTATCACTTGTTATAGCCACTTTCTGCATAATGGTTCATCAAAATCTTGTTCAGAAGACCAAACCTGAACATGTGTTCATTCTCTCTTGACAGAAACAATGGTTTCAGTCCTGGACTTTTGTTCCCTGATTATAGCTTCCACAGTCTCAAATTGCACAGATCACCCTCTCATAAGCTTATCTTGATTTACTTCTTAAGGCTACTAGATTTTCGACAGCTAGAAGGTAAAGGCATATGATCCGACAGTATGAATGAACCAGTTCTTATTCCACACTGCCTAAACTGCCAATGTAGGTGAGGCTATGTGATCTTTTATTATGTGTCATCTTCGTACAATTTAAGGGTCAGGGGTGCTTGTGCATCTTCTAAAAATGTACTAGTAACTATCAAAATATTATTGTTTTGTCAGAAAAAAAGCTTTGACAAATGATATGATCAGCTTTTGACCTGATTCTCCAACTTACCTATCAATCTTATACTCCTTAGGGAATGTTAAAGTACCCGTCAGGTCTCCCCTTGAAAAGAACTTCACTCTTGGAGGAACAGTTACCTATCTGATAGAAGCAACTTTATTTTCCTCTTGCTGATAATTGTAGTTTTAATCACTTTTATATAGAATTTCTGTACTATCTTGATAAAGACCTCACTTAGTCTTACTATTTTTATGCTGTTGTATGCAAAGTTTCATAAATAAGTACTTTCCAAATCTCCTCCTCTAATGAATATTTCATTGGAACCTCCGGTCTTGCAGATTGGATTCAAAATCAAACAATGTGCTGTCAATTCTGTACTCTTTTTACAAGATTAAACCTTGTGGATAATGATGCTTAATAATCGATAGCATTTCATAAAGCTATGCAGAAGTTGTAACACCATTTCTATAGCAAAAACAATGTAATAAAAAGTATAGCTGAATTTTGGCTATATGTCGGGAAAGGGAGTGGAAAATGCTGACAAATGGAGTTTCTTTTGGTTTTTGAAAATAACTTATTTTCTGTGAAAAGAAATCTTTTCAAATAGAAACCAAACTCTATTTCCACAAAATATACATCTGCTCTATTAATAAAAAGTTGCTTATGTGGGTGGTCAGAAGACCTTAAATCTCCTATCAAATTCAATATAAACTAAGAAAATCTTCATGCTGTGGAATATCCAGGTCTAATTCAGAAATGATATAAATGCATAAATTAGGTATTCAAGATTCTAGCTCCATTGAAATCAATAACAAAATCTTGACTTCAGTATGAGACAGGACTTCACCCACTTATAAACTGGTCAAAAAACAGGTGTCTGTTGTAAAGGGCAGACCATGTTGCATTCATTTTTCATTCAGCTGATGTGCAAAAAGAGCATAATTTACAAGCAAAAGATATGGAAAGAAAATAAGTCAAGAGTGTGGAAGATGAGACTCTTCCTATCAAATTTGTCATCCATCTAGAAGACTTTGATTAATTGCTTTTTCTCCTCCCATTCTTTATTCTCTGATCTCCTAAATTAYGCTAAATTTGCTTGGCCACTGTTTGCCTGACTCTACATGCAGCTTGTTTCTTATCAGTGTCCCAGGTGGTTTACACTGTTGATTATATTATTGCTGAACATGATGCAGAATGTTTTCCAAAAAAAGTGTAACAATAATATGCCATATAGTCAGCCAAAWTTAATACTTCAGAGAGTTATTCATACACTGATTTAGCATCAATAAAAATACAAGACTTTATAAAAGTGCATCCTGAACTTCAATTTACTTGACCAACATTTGTGCAATAAAGGTCAAAATCAAGACAAAAGTTACTGTTTTCTCCTATGTACTCTTTTGGATGCAATTTATCAGCTTTCTGACTCTGAGTTATGGGCATTGCTAAAAAATGCATTTCTTTTCTGATTGCCTCTCAGTTCTTCCTTTTGAGAGATCTTCAGGTGTTTAATGACAAATTTAACAAGTGATTGTGAAGAGCCCATTAAATTCCAGCTTTATTTCATGAGATTATTCTGCTATTAATCCATTCTGTAGGAAATGTCTAAAACCAGGGACTAAGATAGTGATATAAAGGGAATGTATGGGAATTGGCAGGCAATGAGCTAGCACCCAGTTCTTCTACCAGCTTGTACATTTGCAGTTCTCAGCAGGCTAGAACAATGCCAAGACACTGCATGATGCTAAATTGGATTAAACGTTTAATGATTTAATGGAGAGATAAAGCAAAATAATCCTTTCACTAAATCAGAAGATTCAAATATCTTATCCTGTTCCTGTTGTATTTCAGGTTATTCTAACAAAGTCCTATAGAAAAAGTGCTTTTCAAAATGTGAGTTGTTTTTTGGAGGAAGAAATAGTTAATAACATGCTCAGCATGGATAACAACTTTTCCTGCTGTGGTATTTTATACCTCTGTTCTCTTGGAATAAGACAGGCAACTCTGAAACAATATCCAGACTTCAAGAATATAAAATGGTAAGGGCCTAACCTGGGATCTAGAGATTGTATGACTTTCATGCCATAGTTTTACTGCAACTTATACTAAATAGAGATTTTGAAAACCACCAGAGGATACCTGAGGTTTTACTTTTGATTGAAGTGTTCACATTACAAATTTCTGAGGCAAGTAACCTAAATCATAGGTGAGACTTATTTCACATTACTTTCAATATCTACCATTTATTGCAAAATAATGCTGTTTGCCCAGTTAAAAAGTGGACATATTTTAAATATTATTTCATATATTTAAAACATTTTGTTCATATAGGTTTCCAAACAAAGTTTATATGTCTTTAAACTATGATCATGCTTTTTTAAATGTCTGCTGCAGGTTCCTCTTTGTATCCAAACCATCAGTCTTATATATGATATTTGCAATTTGCTTGGTAAGTGTTTAATAATCATCAACCATTATGTTTGCTTGAAAAATAGTGCATTTAGTTAAAAAAAAGCACTGAGTCATTTAACTCTTATCTGGATCTTGGCTGACCTGTCACCAACCTGAAGAAGAGCCTGTTTATTTGCAGATACACATTTATTTTAATCTAACTTTTAAAAATAATTTAGTTCAATTAGCAATAGTAGATTAAAGTCCTTCAAAGGAATTACATTCATTTCTTGTTTTCCTTTTCTTTCAGTGTTGTCTGGGGAGGTATTCAGTGCACTTCAGGATGCTGCTCAGTCCAGGATGAGCTGAATAGCTCTGGAATTGCCACTGACTAGACAGATCAGGGTTTAATTAATTTATTGGCCTTCAGCTGCCAGCTGATAGTGCAGGTCTCCAGTATATCTTCTGACATTATCTCTTAGGTTCATGAAGATGTCCCAGATACTCCAGAGAACTTCAAATGGCAATAAACACCAATGCTTGGAAAACTGAATGGACTCTTAAATGTCCATTGACTGGAACATTTGCTTAGACAGCTCACTCATATGTAGACTGCTAGACAGAGATACAGTTCCCTAAGCAGGCAGTAGCATTTTAGACCATGGACAGACACATGTCTTAAGACTTAATAGACTTACCATGCCTTTCTGGTGCAGTAGCTGGAGCCAAGAGACGTCTCAAATGGCATCAGACACCTTTGTTTATGGATGTGTTTACAGTCTGCACATGAATCTTGCTCTGTAGAGAAGTCAGCTCCATTTTGCATCTGTGTAACCCCAAGCATAAAATGAAATTAGCAAAACTTCCTTCCCAAAAGTGCCATGAAGTTTAATTAAGGGCTTGGAAAGTTATTTGATCTCCTTGATTAAACAACACTGTAGAACCACCTTTTTAAAAATTATTTTGACAGTAATTTTTGTCTTTCATAAAAAAGATCTTTCTTTTTATACTGAGGTTTTAAAGTGACCTGATGATAAATCCAGCTTTCAATGGATTTGTTATATTTTGCAAGTTATCCAAACTTTCTCCAAGATCTAGCAGATTTTAGCTATCCCTAAATGCAGCTATTCACTGCATGTCTCACAAATATTTTTTTATACTCTGCAGAACTGTTGGGTCCCAAACTGCTACAGCCAATGGACTGGTGAGACTACATCTGGAGTCCTGTGTCCAGTTCTGGGCTCCCTAATACAAGAGAGACATGGACTTACTGGAATGAGTCCAGTGAAGGGCTACTAAGATGATTAAGGGACTGGAGCATCTCTCATATAAGGAAAGGCTGAGAGGTGAGACTGTTCTGCCTAGAGATGAGAAAGCTCAGGGGAATCTTAACAGTGTGTATAAATATCTGAGGGGAGGGTGTAAAGAAGACAGAGTCAGACTCTTCTCAGTGGTGTCCAGTGACAGGACAAGAGGCAATGGGCACAAACTGAAACACAGGAAATCCCATTTAAGCATAAGAAAAAACTTTTTCATGGTGAGGGTGTTTAAACACTGGATCAGGTTGCTGAGAGAGGTGTGGAGTCTCCATCCTTGGAGATATTTAAAACCTGACAGGACATGATCCTAAGCAACCTGCTCTAGCTAACCCTGCTTTGAGCAGGGGGTTTGGACTAGGTGATCTCCAGAGGTCCCTTCCAACCTCAACCATTCTGTGATTCTGTGATTCTGTGACTTGATGCAAGATTTCCAATAGAAATTTTTTAAACACAGAACTGTAGATTTAGACTCTTGTGTTACATTACCCAAGTGACTTTTTAAATTTAGTTAAACAAAGGGGACAGATGCTAGTAGGAGAAATCATTCAGTGGAATGGACAAATGTCTGTAGGTTAGGGAAGACATATAGGAGGTAAGGTGCCTAAGCTGAAGCCAGTCCAACAAATCAGGAAGAACAGAGTTTTATATCTACACTGATCATATACTAACCTCTAATTTACATTTGGATGAATGTATCTTTTTCTTCATGTCTCTTTCTTAGACCTGAAAATGCATTTTGCTTAACTGCTCCACCACTGAGCAGGGGAAGAGAGAAGAAAAGTCTTGCCGTCTCAAAGCATCTTGTTGGATGGGAAGACCTTTTATTTCCTAAAGGAACCTTTGAAGTTACACTTGAATGAAATATAATTAAGGATCATTTGAGATTTTAGAAAGTATTACTAATTAACTAGAAAAAACAACAACAAAAACATGTGAATTGTGTATATGTTCCTTGCATATGAAAGACTTTCCCTAACAAGACGAGGCTGGAGGCCTTGATGACTGGGTGGATCTTGGGCAGGGTTACTTATATTTCTCTTTTATGAAATCTATCATGAAAGGGAGTCTTTGGCTTCGGGAATCTGACTGGAGGTGAATGGTTGTGTGCTCCCATTTCCTTGCAATCAGATTCAAATCCTTAACATCTACAAAAGGTTTACTGTTGGTGAACTTGGGTTGTCACACAGTGCTTTCTGTTATCCTGGCACAACCCCCTTTTTTCCATTTAAGTTACTGCAGGCCTCTACTTGTCAAATGAAATTCCGGCTTTGGTCCCATACTTACCTTGGCCTGTGGCTGCAATTGATATGGGCTTTTGTGGTTTAACAGTTTTCTGGCCTTTATAGCTTGCTTTACATAAGTTTAAGATGCCAAGCGTACTTGGATTTGTCTCTATTTTTTGAATAGGCAGATGTGTTTTAGGTAGTGTTGCCTACAGTTTGCATCTGGAAAGTGTCATTAATGTAGACACAATTTCAAACTCTGCTCCTGTTCTTACCACTGGTTAAGAGAACAGACTTTGCTGGACAGCTGTGACCAAAATATCAGAAAATTTAGCTTAAAAATTTACCTTTAAAATAAGCTGTAATTTCTGGTCAAGCATTGACCTGAGGAATTGAGGTGAGGAGAGAAGGTAAATTTTTTAGAGCAATATTGTACAAGAGATGATGAGCTTTCCCAGACATTAACACTCTTTGAAGTTGATTATTACATTACAAGGAAGCTAGGCCATTCTACATCTAAATAAGAATATCCACAAGAAGAATTTAGTTCACTCGAGTGCAGTATTTTATGCCTTTAGCTAATCTGAACTTGTCTGTGAGTCTCTCCATGGCCGACTCCTAAAAAGGCAAATTAATGAAAAGACATGTAGGCAACAAATGGGTCCTGACAGGGTAGATTGGTGCAGGCCTCTTTAGTACAGATCTGACTCAAATACACTTTAAGCTGCTGCTGGTAAGAATCCAGTTATTAAGCATTAAGTTTTCAGGGCAGTGCCTGGTAGTTTGGGAACCTTTGTGACTGTTTTATTTTATATATAAAGCTCACATTGTCTTTGGTGCAGAGTATCAAAAAAAGGGTTTGTCTCATGACTCCTTGACATCGCCTGTTCCCTTCTGCCTTGCACCAGTTTCTGTGTCGCATATGTTTAATTGTGCACTGTTCTCTGAACAGCAATTAAAGCCCAATTTGACTTGTTGCTGAGCAAGATGATAAGAGGTCTGGCTGTCAGCACGGTCAAAGATCAACCATTACCCCATACAGAGCTTACTGCAGCTTCATAATTTATTCTGCTGAAAGCTCCTCTGAGAACAAGGCTGACTTTGCAGCTGTTAATGTGGCTCTCCAGATGTAATTCTTCTGGAGAAAGTGCAACCCCCCCTTATATTATAGCTATTCCTGGAGTTCTTATTCCTATGTGACAAAATACAAGATTTCRTTTTTTTTTACTATATGTTGGCAAAAGATGTCATTTGAACATATTTACAAGTTTATATGTACAAGTAAGGCAGTCAAATAAAAATTGTTGTTGAAATGTTGTTGAACCTTCCATTGAAAGAAGATCCTGGTTTACTTCAAGTGCATGTAAGTGAAATAGGGACTGAAAGATCATTTACATGTAAAGATTCAATTAAACTGTCATACTTTTTCTTGGCATTAAGATAGAATGAGCAATAAATCATCTGGGTGCAAAGAATGCATACAGTATAATGTGCAGTCAGTAATTATGAATTGTCTAGCCATTCCTAGTGAGAAAACTTGTCTGGCATCCTCTATAAAGGAGCCATAGAAACTGTCAGAGATGGAAAAGAGATATTAAGTCATCACTGGCAAATGTTGAAGATTATCTTTTGCTCTATTTTTTTTAAAACTTTGCCGAATCACATTTTACTGTCTTAACCATTAAACTTCCACCATTCTTCTCAAGATACTTTTCCAGAGGCATTAAAGATATTCAGTCTAACCAAGTACTAGCTACTTACTACTAACAATCTGAGAGTTCATTTTCAATTCTTTTCTGAGCTACTGGGTGGTGAAAATTGCCCAGCTCCTGAGAAAAATAAGGCAAACATCATTCTCCAAAGTTTCCTTATTTTATTTGCCTAATATTCTGTAGGATACTGCACCTCAGCTCACCCTCCTCAGGCTTTGCCTGTTGATGCCTCATGTTTGTGTCTTATATCTGAGAAGCTTTTGGGTCCAACTTGAAGTAACTGGATTTGTGAGACTTCCATTCACATATTCATTCTGACAACCACTATGCACACTGATGCTTCGAAGCATTTGTTCTCATAGGAAAGGAGGCTGATCACCTCCATCAAGCCTAGACAGTAATAATGCTACCAATGAGCTCTCAGAGTGCGTCTCATACACAAACTCCCTAACCTGAGCCTGAGAATAGTTATAACATTTTTCTTTGCACAATACTCCCGGTCTTGTCTGATAAGTTTGACGGTAATTTCCTGTAATATCTCTAGTACTCCATTTCAATAATCTGCATTTTGGAGACAATGCTCATTTTCCAGTCTTCTATCAGTCCTTAAGAACCTATGTTACTGCTTAGTGAGGTAGACAATATTCCTTTGATACCTTCAGTACTTTTCCAGCTTTTGTATTCTCAAATGAAGTTATTTGAACAAAAAATACTGAGTTAGGGAAACCAGAATGGCTATTCAAAGTCTGTGTTACTATCCAAACTGAAAGGCTCAGAATTTTGCCTTTAGTTAGTGGAGGAAAATTTTCCAGTAAAGAGGATCACTTCATTTTGTTTGCATTTAAAACTGCAACAAAATGCGGGTCAAAGTGAAGTATATTTTTAAAGGAGTTTATGAAATAATGCTATCAATCAGTTGTGCATTCAAGAATTCGTTATTGTTCCCACTAATTTTTTTTTTAATTCCATCACTGATTTTAAAAAAAAGCAAAAGACATTATAGTTCAAGGTWTTATTATATGAATTGCAGAACATCATTTCATTGTCAGAATTAAGTGACATTCTTGAGCCTTAACATTTTGTTTTGTATGGACATTTTAATACATTTGTTAGTTCACATTTTCCTTCTTTACTCACTCTTGACTGTTAAAATGTTAATGCCAGCCTTCCTTCCTTTTGGCCTGATGAAAGGAGTTCATACTAGAGGGGGTAGTGCCAAATAAATACAACTAGAGGGCAAAAAAAAGAGATAGAGGTAGGTTTTCATTTTTTTGGCTAAACATTAGTATTCTTTTACATCTGCTGAAGTGATTGGGATGGAAAGGAAAAAACTCACATTTGGGCATTTTCATTTTTGTAAGAAAAGGTACTATAAACTAGAAAAGAATAATAGGATTCCTGCCGTCTTTTGCATCTGATATATAAAAAGTTAAAGAAAGGAGAGACTGGAGCTTCAAACCTGAAATTTCCAGAATAACTGGCTTCCTGGTTTCAGCATTAATTTGAAACAGAATCTTTGAACATGAAGAGTTGTTGCTCAATATCCTTTTAACATGGATAATCTGAGCTCTCTGGAGTTTATGATGTGTAGCTGCTTTAAATGAGGTCTTAAAGATAGATCCTGGCATTTGGATAATTTTGTTTGTTTTAGTGGCTAATTTATATACCTCTTTTTTGTATTGCCATGATGGCATTTCATCTAAGACCTAGAATTTATGGCATTTTTAGTATTAAGCCATAAATGTTCAAGAACAATTTTCCTGGAGAAGGGTTTTCATCCTTGGCCAGATTTTCCCCTCCTGTGTGATCTAGTCATATTATTTGTGTGCTTGTTATCTACCCCTTTATGGTAGTTGTCCGTCATGGAGCTCCATCACACAAAAGGCTGTATTGCTTCTGTCCAGTGTTTAGTTTTGAACAGTTGCCAGCATTAAAATGGTTGTGCCTAGGATTCTATTCCACTGAAATGGTTTGGTCATAGAAATGCCATTTTATGAAGTATTTTAATGTTTTCAGGTATGCTAATCAGCTCTCTGTGCCATTAACATTGTATGTTCCACAAAGTAAAGAAGCTTTATGTCTTCTACTGAAAAATATTTATGAGATTCATAAAGCCGTTATTCATGGTCAAGCCCTGTGCAAATGGAGACAGAAGAGGAGAAGAAACCTCTTTGTTGAGGCTATTTATCATTGGTTGGGGAATTTTCCCCCAAGCAGTACTCYAATAATTTTGCTCAGATTGTGGGCATTTCTGTGTGACCAGGTTGCAGGCTACACAGTGAGTCTCTAATCCCTGAAACAGTGCGAGGTCAATCATTTCCCAATCTATTCCTTGCCTATAAAGTGAGCATGAGGCAGTGAAGAATGTTCTAAAAAAACAGTTGTCTAATGTTTTTAATGATCTATGTGATGAACATTAAATAAGAAATACAGTGTATCATGTTTTAAATATTTCCTTTAATGGAAGATTACAGCCCCATGGCATTTGAACATGCACTTAGAGATGGGGACATATTTAATCTTTTACCAGAGATGAATTGCTCAATCACAATTGCTATGTGTATTTGAAGATTATTCTAAGTCATTCGGCTGAATATACCCTTCAACCCTAATGTATGATGAAGACTTTCAGAAGTGATAATAATTTTGATATGGAAGGTGCTTTGTGTCACAGCAAACATCATGGGGCAGATTTTAATTTTATATATAAATGACAGATAAGATAAATCCAAGAGTAGAGTGCATAGCTAGTAAAATTGTAAAGAAAATGTATTTCTCATATTTTTGTCTAATAAAAAACAGATGTATTTTGCACATTGACAGTTGAACATTTTATTTTTTTTTAATTTTAAAACAAGTTAACAGAAGAAAAGATCATTGCTGGAGTACTGTATGTTTAGATAACTACCTCAAGTATTCAATATATGGATAAAAATTTGGATTTAAATTATATTTCAAATTTTCTCAATATAATATAATTTGCAGTAATATAGCTTTTCTGTGAAAAGACTTTCAGTAAGATTATTTTGAGAAAAAATAGTGATGTTATCCTTTGGGGAGTTTAAAGGCACACCTTCTATTAAATATTTTAAGAGATAAAGGTTTTGGGGTCCAAAACTAGTTACTGACAACTAGATAGTGTTCTGACATTATCAATTTCCAGAAGAAATAGAATTAAATTAGTAACAATACTATACATAGATTGTTTGTTACTATGATTTCTGAGTTTTTCTCTTGTCTATTTCTTCTTCTTTGCAAGTAATACCAGCCTCTGCCCCAGAATCACCCAACCATTGGTCCAGGACTGGAAATTTTGCTAAGTGATTATAATGAAGGAATATAATTTTTTTCTTGTATATTTATTTAAAAAAAAATCATCATCTTCATCCTCAGGCAAGTGTCTCAGGTAGAGCCAATGAGAAGAATTAGCTTCCCACCCAGGACATTGATCCCATCCTATAACAGGTGGAACAAATGAACTTTCTCTTTCTTTTGATAATAGATGGAGACTAGACAAATACCTTCATTAAGGCATCTCACTTTTAGATTGCCAAAATTAAGTGAGATGAATCTCACTTGAACCATCCAAGACCTTAACTGGTTTCTGGAATATCTCTTTTTCTTCTAGAGGTAGCCTAAACAAAACTCCTTCTCACTTCAGTGCCTTAGCTATATGCCTGAAGTCAGATTGTATTCCTACATTTGTAATCCTATGGTAAAGCTTTAACAGTGAACTAATATTCTTGACAGTAACACTGATCTCCATAGGTAGTCCCCTTGATTATTCCATGATCAGGCCTTTGCTGTGTGGTCTAAAGAAAATCTCCTACACCTGCCCAAGTCTGTTCTGCAAACTGAAAATCTTTCTTGCTTACCTTTTAAACTATAAAATTTAGTAAGTGATTGTAACGATCTCYTCAGCTGCACAGATTGACTGCTACTATCTTTCCCAAGATCTAAAAGGAAAACAAAGTTTGATGTACTGAAGAAGGTACAAAGGAAATATTCTACATTTGAGCTGGATCATCTCTTCTCTTCGGTGTCAATACAGATGATTAGTCAATGGTACAGAATATTATTGTCCACTAAGTATAGAGGATAAAAGCACTTTGTATGAAAAGTGGGCAAATTTACTCTATTATCTATGCTTGTACAGCTGCTTCCTCTGAAATCTTTTCCTTTAACCTCTCTTAGAAGAGGCAAACAAACTTTGAGAAAGGTTTTGTGTGTCCTAAAAGAACACAACAAAGTAAAGTAAGAGTCTGAAAAAGGCTGTCAAATATCATCTTAGAGCCTTTGAGAGAGGGCAGAAATGATCTAGAAGAAATTCTAGAGTTTTGAAAACTGAGTAAAATTGTAGAATCAGAATAATTCAAGTTGGAAATGACCTCTGGAGGTCATCTTGTCCAACACTCACTCAAAAGAGACCAAATATCAGGTTGCTCAGGGCCATGTCCGGTCAAGTTTTGAAATGGAAAGTCCACAGCCTCCTTGGGCTACCCTCATGTTCCAGGGCTACCCTCATGGTAAAAAAAGATTTTCCATGAATTCTTCTGAATTTTTGTTGTTCCAGCTTGTGTCCTTTGCCTCTCATCCTGTCATTGTGCACAGCTGAGAAGAGCCTGGCTTGGTGTTCTCTGTACCCTCCCATAAGGTAGTTGAGGACAGCAACAATATCCCACCTTAGTCTTCTCTTCTTAAGACTGAACAATCCCACTTCCCTCAGCATCTCCTCATATGTCATGTGCTCCAATACCCCAACCTTATTGATGACCTTCTGCTGGACCCACCAGTATAGAATTGCTTTTCTTGTACCGGGGAATACCAAACAGGACAGTGTTTCAAATGTGGTCTTATAAGTGCTGTACAGAGGGGAGGGATCATTTCTCTCGACCAGCTGGAGACACTTCTGCTAATGCAGCCAAAGATGCTGCTGGTCTTCATTGCCACAAGAGCACATTGCTGACTCATATTCATCTTGTTGTCCACAAGGACCCCCAGGTCTTCTTCTGTAAAGCTGCTGTTCAGCTGGTTGGTCCCCAGCTGTGCTGGTGCTTGGGTTATTCCTGTCCAGGTGCAAGACTTTGCATTTCCTTTTGCTGAACTATAAAAGGATAATCTAAAACTGAGATACCTATTACTTCATGAATATATGGAGGATTAATTTGATGTATGTGCTCCTGGCACTGTTTATTCCACTTTATTCTTATTGCCTCTTAGTTTTGACTGAGTACATATTCAACATTACCTGGTATTACTGGGAACATGGCAGTAGGATAGATGTCAAATACCCTCCAGATGAAATTATTATAGGTACTAATAATTTACTTTAGAAGTTCAAATCCCTCTGAAATAAACATGCAGGATGTACTTATATCCCTGAACTATAAATATCATCCTGCCCAGACAGGTATCCTGAGACTAGCTTTTCAGTATCATTACAAATTGTGTGATATTTCTCAAAATAATGCTGTTAAGAAAGTCTTGATTTTTGTCTGTCAGGTCTGACATTACCATTGTTAGCATATGGCACATTCATTGACCATGCCAAGGGTTACAGAGAAGATCTGACAAAGATCTTATGCCATTAATTTCTCTGATCCAGAATATGGCCACTTTGGTAGAGGATTACATCTTATGAACCCTTTTCCTGCTTGCTCTCTGGAAGCTGTCTATCTCCTGGAGTCTCATCTTGGAAATTTTCATAAGCACTAAACTAATTATAGTAAGAAAATTCAGAAAGACTGGCATGGGAAGAAAGCAGGTGCAGCAGGAAGAATGATAAATACGAGCACAAAGAATAGACTAGTTTCTAATTCTGTCCCAAACAAAGCCTCTTCCTTCAGAGTCCTCATCCCTTAACAGTATTGCTTGTAATAGCTTTTGGTTAATTTATTCTAATGATAAACCTGAAGTTCAATGCCTACCTGTTTCATTTCATGTCTTGAACTATTGTAGAAGAAGAAGCTATAATCTCCCTCTTGCAAAGCCTGAATATAAGAAAGCAATCTTATGACAGAGACATGCTTTGTTTTTTAATTCTTAGGCTTCTGCTGGTTTGCAATACCTCTCTCCCTTTTTAAACTTTTCTTGTTTTGCTTTTTGAACTTTGGATTTTGTGCTGCACCATGGCTAGAAGTAAAAGAGGTGTGTGAGGAGTTTTGTTTTTTGAGTGGACTTTAGTTTCTCATGTGGGAAATTGGACCACTAAAAGGAAACACCTGCTTTCATGTTGAACATCCATACTTCTTCAGCTCTGCAATATTGTTCCATGATTTCCCACATTTCCAATTAAGTAGAACACTCAGCTGCACTTCAAGGTCAAGTTTTTACTAAGAATCAAAACACAGCTTGTTGTTTAAAGTAATTAAAGACATGGCTGGGCGAGCACTTCAACATTTAACAACATATTGAAAGAAAATGACAGCACATATGAAAATGTCACTTCAATAAGATGAAGAAACAACTGTATCCAGATGTGTTCAATTCTAAATGTACTGTTTATAGAAATGCAAGCCAGAACAGACTTATTATCACAGTTAAATAATAGTAACTAAATCAGCAGCAGCCAGTCAACACTTCTCTGGAAGGTTATTATCATAGACAAGTCAAAAGCTATCTTGTTTCTACAAGTTCTTTTCTAGAGAAAGCCATTCTTTTCCCTACATAGAAAGGAAGTTTGCCTTTATGTGTCAGAGTCCATACTATGTACAGAGATATCAAAGATAACATGGAATTAGTAGAAAATAACTGTTAAAATAATGTCAAAGAGAAAGAAGAAACACTATAATTGATCTTTAAAGTAAATATTTATTGTAGAGTTTTGGGACTGAAGCCCAATTATCTAAATGTCTGAAATATCAATAAAAAAAGCAAAGTCTCTTGAAGGTTTCCTGGAGATACTGTCACTACCACTCAACCTGCTAGGGCAGGTTTGTTTTTTCTGTTTTCCTTTTTGAGGAAGTAATGCTGTGAAGACCTTTGCTGAAGCTTGGAGAGTGAAAGGATTTTGAATTGTGAGTGTCACTTCTGTGGGGAATCTTTTCTTACAGATTTACTTTCAAGCAAAATAATTCTATTTTGGGAAATTTTTGCTATAAAAAGTTGATCAGTCAGCCAACAAATTCTCTGGAATTTTCATTTTTTATCCAACATGGTTTCAATGGGTAAAAATGTAGAGAAAGTGTTCCATATAGTTAGTTTAACACTATTTTATAATTGTTATACTATATATAACATTTAGGTTTTATGCATTATTTTAAGCATGCTACTTGCATTACTTTCTTTGGCTATCTACATTGACCTAGCCAAAAAAGCCTTTAAACCATTTTTTCTCTGAATATTTCTTCAAGTTTCTTTACCCAGCTGAAGGTGAGAAATTCAAATGATCCAGTCAGTATGCAATACCATATACTTACCAATATATATTTATTTCATGTTTTCAAAAAATATCTCGGTTCTTCCATTCCATCTGGAATTTATAAAAATGTCTATTTTTTGCTACATGCAGTTATTTTGCTTGACCTGCAACTTTCACCATCACCTCATAAATGAAAAGATTGACACAGCTGCATCAGTTTTAGTAAAGGTCTGTTTACCAGAAGTATACTATAAATAGAAGTTTTTGTAAACTTTTTGTCCTACCAGATGTTTATTATGTTGTCATTAGGATGTCTACACCCATAGTTTCCTACTGGATTGTGTTTCACCATCATTCTTAATGATTACTTTTAAAACCTGTTCACTGTCAGAATGCAGTGGATGTGCAAAACTGATGAAAATATCAATGACATATAATTTCCTGCACAATTTAAACCCCTAAAAGTAGAATTATATGCATGCACAATATATTGAAGTGATATTTTCAAAAGCATCTAAGGACCATGTCATTAGAAATCTTATCTTGGTGTCTAACCCACATTTTTGGCTACACAAGAAAAGAAGGACAAGATGGGTCGGATGCATGTGACCAAATGCAGATGTCTACAATGTAGCTACCTAAAATGTGCCAGGTGAATCATACCTGTGTATTTCTTTTATTGCCTTTAAAGAAGCTTAAGGTGACAAGCTCTGCTGTAGATAGCTATACTGAAGATATCTTAAGTTAGATGAAACTAACTCCACTTCTAGTAATGTCTGATATTCAAGCTACTTGCTCTCCTACTCACACCCAAGAGTCTGGTGTTCATGGTTTCTCAGTCACTCTGATCTATAGGAGGAAGGGGGAGTCTCCATTCAGATTAATCTGTAGTCTTAGGCCATATCATTTGGAAGTAAGAGAATTGCCTCCTCTCCAAGACAGGAGAGGGGAAATGAACCTTGGTTTCTTTTTTAAATACCTCAGGCAGTGGATTTTCATATGGAAGTCTGGCATTTCTTCAAAATAAAAAGTGACCCAGTCCCTCATGCCCAATGGAAGAATACAGAATCTAAGCACAAGAAAGTGTTTCAGGGCTGTAAAGCCCAGTTTCATGGTGATCTCCATACTAATTCTGGCATGAACCTAAAACTGGAAGAAAGAGATTTCAGACACAGATCTCCTTGTTTTTTTCAAGAGGTTAATTAGGACACAGCTTATTGTGAATTCCAGCCCAAGATGCTAACCTATGCCTAGGGAGGGCAGGCACTTAAATTGGCACCATGCATTCAGCTGGCAGAGCTAGTGCCTAACTCTTTCTTTGGATATGGCTTTTCAGTTCCAGGCACAGGAAAATATGGGAGCAAACATCAGGGAGAATATATACCTGAAAGACTGTCTGAGGTCACACTGGGTACCTGTGAAGAAGCAGAAAACCCAGCTGGTGAATTACTGGGTCCTGGGCTGTTATCAAACCTTTTACGCTTTCTTACCCCAACGGTATTGTTGCAAGAATATCAGGGCAACTGACAATTACTTAGGCAGACGATTGATTAGCATCTCCTTATAGCAAGCATTTCCTCCTCCTCACCATATCATATACAGTGAACAATTTAACCGCAACATAGTTCAGGAATATGCATTCAAAGGAAGTTTGAAATGCATGTCTTTAAAGTTTATTTGGCATTCAGTGAACTTTTCCTTTGTACAGGGATGGAAAAAGGGTATTAGCTTATCTTTAATATGAGTACTTGCACTCATTAGTAGAGATCTATTATAGGAGTATACTAGTTCATGATATTTAGGTAAACCAGGAGATTGCAGACCAAATATTTATGTCAGAAATTGTGCAGCCATTTATTAATTAATGTTAATTGTATGTATTTTTAGCACATTAAAGAGAATGATGAAACTATCTGTTATACATTAAAGAGGATTTAATAGGCATTAAAAGGGTAAAGTACAAAGCAGGAAAAAGGGATTTCCAAAAGAAGACCACTCATTTCCATCTTTTTACTGGAATAATAACTTAAGTAGGAGCCCTCTTGCAGACCCTGGAGAGAGCATGACCTTGGTGCTTCCTTTTACTTCAGCAACCAAAAGCTGCCCCACTTCATTTTTCAGGCTTCTCTACCTTATGGCAGGTGATCTGCCCCATGTATTACTGTCCCCTGTATGGGAAGTTCCAGGGAGGACCTTTACAGTAGAACTCCACTTGCCTGCTCTTCAGAAAACTTCTGACTTCAGTATCCACTTCTTCAGTCATCTCCAGCCCTGCAATAGTGAGGTCAATCGACCTGATTTAATTTGGTGCAGGCACAAGCCAGAAGGTTACAAATTCTTTCATAAATAAACAGGAAGCTTTATACATTATGACAAGGTTTACCTCAAGTGGGGAAAAGTTTGACTGCTCTTTTCAGTGCTCTGTGTGGTAATGAAACACTTCCATTTTTCTGATATGGATGAAAAATATGTTTTAATGTTGGCCCCTTTATATATACTGTAATTCAAATGCAAAATGAGCTATAATTCAGGTCCATACATTTGTAAACATTAGTAAAAATGGGTGACTTCATTAGTTCAGAGAAGATATATGATACATATAAAATTAATTTTGCCCTGAAGACTCATACTCTTGGTTTTCCAAGGAGTAGAAAATTAAGAGCTCTACTCCCAAAATAGCTTGAAATCCTTATCAAGAAAGGATATTAGCAGCTTTCAATTTTAGCAAGTCTTTCCTCTCTCTCTTCTCCAGGTTTCCTTTACCATCTAACATTTGACCCATACTTATCAATATGTATTGTACAACTTTTTAAACTTGTCAACAGAGAAACTACAGTTGAAATGTAGGTAGAGATAAATATAACTTCACAACCTGTTTCCCATGATCCACCCATGAGTAACTTGCTGGAGGTTTGTGGCTTCTTCCTCAGAGAAAGCTCCCTCATTGTCTTCATAGGATGATTGATGCAATAGGCTGATCTGGGGACAACAAGTCACGGGAGAGGTCTCTGCCCCAGCATCATGGCCTGGAAGAAAGATGAAAGGTTATCGCTTCCCTTTTGTTGCAATGAAGTCAGTTCATGGATATGCCATGGATAAACATCTAACAGGAACCAATGCCTTTTAGAATTGCTCTCAGACCTGGCAGGCAGAGAAGTCCTTGAGACGACTGTGAACTATACGCCAAATAGTCTGCTGTGCCTTTTAGGATCTTGCATAACATTTGAAGAGTATGTTAAAATGCCATTTAGATAACCTATTACAGAACAGATGAACCTTTCAGTTTTTATCTAGACTTTGATTGGTGAGCATTAATTACTTGGAAAAAATTACTTTATTTAGTGGAGTGAGTGATCAGAAACATTTCTTTTGTGTCTTACCTTTCACTTCTCAGTAATGCCTTCTGCATTGAAAAAATTAGTCAAACAATGATTATTACAATATATACACAAACAACCATATACATATTAACCTTTGTATTATAAAATTATAAAATCATCAGATTGGCTTGACTTTTCCCACCTTGCCCCCTTTTCCTCTTCTTTTGATTTTCCTGCTACCAGCCTGGACAAATGATGTCTCATTCTGTTTCTCCCACAGTAGTCTGTTCTGACTTGCAGTTCAGTGCAGATATGTTTAAAATGCATGCTGAAATCCTCCTATCTCATATGTAGTTTAACATCTAAGGGAAGGCTGGTGACTGAGTTACAAATGGAAATAGTGCATGAATGAATGCAGCCTCCTGATCTTTGCCTTTACAATGCCCTTTTGTTCTATAAGTTTCCATGTGGGAAGATTAGGGAGGGTCAGTAAACAAAAATGCCTTTGCACTTCTTAAGAGAGCTAAGTGCTCTGCCTGTAGAGTCAGCAACTTCCCACTGACTTTCAAATAATCTGAAATAGATTAGTTCCTTTCACGGTATGAAAATTCTGGCTGGGGCAATGGGTATTGTCTTCTGATTCTCTACACTTAAACTCACAGCAATGTGACTAAGCCACCTTATATCCTGCTGGTCACTGACTCTCTTCTGGTTAGAGGATTTTTTACCACTTTTACTACATAAAAATAACAGAGATTATCTCATAAAATGCACCTACTCTTGGTTCCTCTTTCTGGTCAACATATTTCCTTTATAATATAGTACAGCAGATGTTTTGTAACAGATTCAAAGGCAGGTGTGCTGTCCAGTTCTCACATGTGTTGGCATCAAGTGGTGTGCTCTTGGGTTGTGCAGAAATAGAGGAGACTTTGAAGGGTTATGAAAGAGCTATAAAGTGTAGGTAATGCTGTTTGCAGACTATAATTTGGCTTTATGGCTTTAAATTTCAGGGAGGTACCAGTAGCTATGTGAGAACATGCCACAGTTAAATGGCTCAGCCCGTATGCTCTTAGGAGTACATCTTATATGGAAGCTTCTGAACCCTGAAGCTCTGTGCAGAAACAGATCTGTAAGTCTGATGCTGCAGCCTAGGCTGTAGCTTATGCAAGAACCTCAGGATCAGGCCTTAAGAAGATAATTTTGGTAGATAGATAAAAGTAATGGGTTAATTTGCTACCTGTACAGCGTCCCACTGTACACACTGTTAAGACAAGCAGTTCTAAATAAAACAGATGTCCAAAACCCACATGCTTATAAGGTCACTGAGATGAGCTATAAGATATACAGTGCTGTTCAGTTCATAACACAGAAGCTTTGGAAGGAATTTGGATACTAATAACTGACCGAAAGATGTGACTGTTTATTCCAACCATTTACAAACATAGGGAATTATGCAATGCTCTGACATCATTTCTGCTAGCAGCTGGAAACCTCTGCTGAACATCTGCCTGCAGAGCTGTTCTCACATTTCAGCTGCCAAAAGTAGCTGAGTAAATCAAAATAATACTCCAATTTTTATTTCTATATAAAAATTTGTGTCCTTTTGAAGGTAAAATATTTTTGTGAAAATTCCTCTTTCAACAATTCATTGTGCCATCTCTATAGCCTTTAGTTACATTTTATCTCATAAAAATGTTGAACACTGGAAGATTTGTCACCGTGTCAGAAGATTCATTTGCACTAGCTATTATCTATATGATGGCAGCTTGCTTTGAGCTGATTGCTTGCTCCTCTTGGAAGCAGTGGCCATTTTAACATGGGGCATCAGTTTTGGAAAGCCAAAACTGCTGTGTGGACTAGTAGGTAATTTTAGCTTTCATTAAAAGAAAAGGATCAGAATCCCCTCAAAATATGAAAAAAGGAAGAAAAATGTTTAGCTCTTTCATGTGTAAGTGGCATAAGTGGAAAAGTAAGGTGGTCGGGGAGGAAAAGATTCCCTTCCCTGTAATCTGAGTTTGTTATTGCTAGGTATACTTTTAGACTCTCTCCATTGACCTCCACCTGTATTCTGAATACAAAATAGAATAACAGGAGGGGAAACCGGACTGTCCAGATGATAGAGAAAAACTACTGGTCCGGAGCTCATTTTAACTTATGTTACACATTTAACTCTTAGCATTGGGCTTATTTCTGCTAATGTATCCTAGGTCTATTGAAGGGGACTCTGGAGTCCCCTGTTTCTGTCCACTGACTATAAAGAGAGCTTGGAGTGACTACTTCGGATTTACACATGTTCTTTTTAGATAACTAAGGTTGAAGCAGATTATTCCCAGTCTTAATTTACATTTTAGCTCATTTGTAAAATAAGGATTATAATGCTTTGGTATGAGAGCTAATCTTTGGGATGAGTAATTCTGTTTGTTAAATTGTGTGTACAGAAAGGTACACAAATTCATGCTTCAGATTAGTTTAAGGGGTAATGAGTATTTATATGTCCCCTCAAAGTCATGATCATGGAAGTGTGAAGGGACTACTACTTTTTCTTTTTTTTTTTGTGAGGAAGGGGTAAGGAAATAATAAAAAAAAAGGTTTATGCAGTTTTAACAGCATCCCTACTTCTAAGGACATGGTGATGATCTGTTTTAGTTTGACTTCAAAACATTTTCTGAATCTCATAAACATTTATCTTTAGTAATCAGGACATGTATGTTCCTCTAATTGCCCTCCTTCCATCTCTGCGCACAGCCAGCATTAGACTGTAAAGCATCTCACAGTGACTCCAGTTTACAGCAGTTAACGCCTACAGCAGCAATGAGAGCAACAACAGACTTTCTACCTCCCGAAAACATAGAGCTGTATGTACTTGGAAGTCACTACAGTCATATTCTCAGCCTTTCTACTATTTCATCTCCCTACCCACTCTTCCTCCAATATTTGCCACTTATATTATCTCCTGTTTTATTTTCTTTCTCCCTTTTCACCCATTTCTGACTATTCCCATTCCCCTCTATATATCCAAAGTGTGATCCCCTCCCTTCCCATTAGCCAGATCACAGTACTTTTATGTTTCAACCCTTTTTCTTCGCCTCTCTTCTGCCTGTCTCAGTAGTGATGCTGTCTCTAAAGTGGGGGAGACAATGCTGTCCTATATGCCATCTTGTTTAGTGAGATCTTGGTCTTTTGTGGGGGGAATCATTGGATACTGTCTCAAATATAATGATTATTATATTCAATTATATACATAAATTAAATGAAAGTGACTTGACTAAAGTTAGAAAATGATAGTTCTCTGGGGACTTCTCTTCATGTTGAAGGATTCTGCAGAAAGAAGTCACTATTTAAGCCAGACAATTATACATCACAATGCATATGTGTAAGGCAGCTAATTAAATTTGTGGTAGCTCTTTCCATAATACTGAAAGGAGAAACTGGAAGAACACTTTATAGGCAGACTACATGTAGGAAGTGTTACTAAGCTCCCATTTACAATAAAATTAAGTAATACCACAGCCCACATGCCATAGTTTGGAAAAGCAGTTAGCACTGGAATTGGTGTAGTTTCTTCTTTCAGTACAACCTCCACTTACTTTCTTCTGCAAAACAATCTATAAGAATTTATGTGGTGGGAATGATGAATTTCTTTATAATTAAATAATGTAGAACTTTGCAGCTTCAGTAAAAACTTGTTTTGGGAGTTGATTACATCCTCATGTATCCTCCCATTAACACAGAAGCCAGAGAAATTATACTATGTTAAAATGAATATAAGTGACAGATAAATTGGGATTTGAGGCCCACCTCTCCCTCCACTGCTGAAAATTGATATCTCTGGCAGTATGAGAAGCCACATATCTCGTATATTGGGAGTTACTGCTCGGTTCTTAAGTGTTAAGAATTTCCAGCTCCATGCAATAAGTTATCTATACATCCTGACCCACTTGCTTTTTTTAAACTAGTCTGTCATTTATAGGTCTTGTTAAGAGTCCTCTGTCTCCCAAATAAGCCATCAGGTCATCAGGCCACATAATTTATTAAAGTGCTTTTTGTGAACAGGGAGTTCATCTGTAAGGATATTGTCTTTCCCAAGGAAGTTAGGAAGAGATTTGCCAAAAAGGAACTAAGGTTAAAAATTCAACAGATATCCGTTTCTCTGRAGTTCCTCTAAAAGATGTTTCTAAACAAATGGGAGATGGAAGTGGTGAGTTGCACCTCTAAAATGAGAACCTCTCCAACCGGAATATGAAAAAAGCTAGTATCTAGGAGGCTAATGCAAAAACCTAGATCCAGAAGAGGATTCAGCCCTTGGAGCTATTTCACCTCATGCCCTAGATGCCTATTCTAGGTGAGCCATTCTGAGCATGTCAGAGTGTCTGTGTCTTGGGAACACTAGACAGCTAGATATACAGCTCATCCTTGTGTCCCTTGGGATACTGGAGTAAGCATTCCACAGCTGTTTTGCTGCTGTTACATATTCCACATCATGCTTAGTATAGAAACAAGCTTGTGCAAAAGTATGGGGTCTTCATTCTCTCTTTTACTGAATAACTGGCTCACTAAAGCCTTTACCTGAGGTATATTCTGCATGAGTCGATCTAGAGGCTGTACCTCTAAAATCACCAGGATTTTGAGTGTTGATGGGTGGGGGAGAGACAGGGTCTCTTTAGCTCTTCTGCTGAAACTATTTTGCTTTATATGGCAGTATTAAATATGCATTGTGCCAAAGAAACACTGGGAATGACTCTGGAAACTTGTGATGGGGATACTCAACAGTTAGTGGGATGACCTGCGTATCAGTGTTTATTCTATTGAGGTACTTTTTATGAAGTTCAATAGGTGAGACTCAGAAAAACCTCAGTCCTGGCTCTCTGACAACACTGTGGTCAGAGTTTTCCTGTGAGAAATCAGAACTGGAAGCAATCAGAAAAGGAAATTTCACTTGTGTTTCTTCACATGTCTAGTTAACWTTAGGCTTTGGGGAGAATTGGAGAAGGCAACACAGATGCCTTCTAAACTACTAAATGGAGTATGAGAAGGCTGTATCAGGCACAGCTCTTGGAGGGGCTTCACAACCGAAAATACCAAGTGCCCATTGTTTACCATACCATTACCATTTACCATTGTTTACCATACCATTGTTTAACTTAATAATAGTGGTAGGGTATAAGCTTTGCCTTTCATCCCAGCATTCATTACTGGCCAACTTGATAGCTTTGACTGCTGATTCTCCTATGTGATTAGAAGCTGTGGAATGCTACCGTCTAATTTCTCAGGGCTGCCTTCAGCATGCTCTTGAACATACACTTAGGGCACTGTGATAGGAGCTCAGAGTACTCACTCCACATGGGCCAGGGCACTGTATTGTTTAGCTTGGACAGCTGTAGGTACTGGTGGAACCTTGCAATTACTAATTGTTAGTACTTCTCAAAAACAACAACAACAAAAAAAAACAGTATAAGAGCAGCCATTAGCTCCACTATAATAATTATATGTTTATATAAAGGCTGTAAGTACTCTCTTGTACTACAGTTGTGGTATTTTAATGTTAAATGGTTAAAGTGTCTGCTGCCCCCAAACATCTGTCTGTAGGGTGTAATTTTACAATCAGCTTAGGCCAATAGAAGTCCCAGTTGCAACCATGATGGATAGCCCTGCCTTTCCCTTAACATTGGCCACATATTTTTACTTTCTCTTTTATGCCAGCAACTGTGCAGCTTCATGGCCAGTTTGATCAGCTCCCTGATCTGGCTCTGGGCTAGTTTTTAACCAGACCAGCTTCCTTATCCAGCTGTCAAATGGCTACTTAATCTATCGTGCCAGCATAGTGGAAGGAGGATGGAATGTATATTAGGGGTGACAAGGTGCACAAAGATTGGTTTCCACCAGACATGAAAACACATTCCCAGATAAGATCTTGCAATTATATAAAGGTAGGACAGCAGTCATAATTTTCCAGATAGTGTAGATTTTACGGTAGGCTTCATGGTTAGAGCCCATGTATACTTTCTCTGGAGAGTCTTGAAGTTTTCAACAATCCTTTCTGCTGTGGTGTACTTGGATACTGTGAAAAGTTTATAACAAGACTTTGAGTGTGCGACTCAGTGGACTATAAATTCAGTTGAAATCAAAGCTGTTCTAGAATAAGATTGTGATTGGAGTCATGACTACTTTCATCTTGACCACATAAAGAAAATAGGTGGTCTGAATTGCTCACTGCTTATGAACACAGATGCCTTACTAGCTGCACCGCTAAATTCACTATTTCTAGTATATCTGAATCCAGTCCTTCCTGCAGAGTATCAAAGGATACTTTTCTCTCCTATCTTGGAGTCCACCTGCTCCATGCAGGAGAAACTGAGAAGACTGATTCAAATTGCTTAAACATAGTCATCTATGGAAACTATTTTGATGCCTTTGGGTGTGTGAATGGGACTAGCACCTGTGATACAGCAACTATGGGAGAGCTGTGTCCTTCTGGGGTGCCAGCTGGACATCAACTAGGGTATACATAGGTATCTTAGATGTTACTAGAGGTATTGGTGTCAGGGTCCCAAGAGCACTGCCAGCCCTTACTTCTCCTGCCCACCTCCCTGGGCCTCCCCCGACCCTGCCCAGGCCAGGCCCCTATTTCAGCCCAGCCCTGACAATTGGCAGCTGGCTGAACTGAGCTTGTAGGTTGGAGAGCCATTTAGTTCACCTTAAAGTACATGCTTGTCAGCTGAATATCTCTAGACCCCACTGGGGTATTTAAGAGGAATGTGGTTCAAAGGCTGATAAACACTTGAATGGCCTAGCATATTCTAGCCTGCTTCCAGTTGCCAGTCCAGAAGTGTGTTGGTCTGTGGCTGCTCTCATGCTTTATAGCAGGTGGACAATCTCAGAAAATCTTCTTTGCTCAACTTCATTGTAAAAAAGGAGGATTGAGATGCACAGTTACACACTAAATTCTCACCACTCATCTCATGAACAAAATCATGGGAGAGCTGGTATGTCAGGACCTGTGCCAGTGCACGCTTCCTGTGCTATTTATTTCCTGTTCCAGAGTCTCACAATGCTGGACTTGGTGCTAGTAAGTGTGCCATCACTGCTTAGTGCAGGCACGAACTAAGGCTCAGAAAGATGTTATTGAGGGTTCAAAAGCTCTGAAGGCGATGACCCTCACTATCCCTAAAGTAAGAGCTGCTCTGGGGACCCTACCCCTGGGTGGATACCTTGGACATACCAGAACATCTCAGATGGAAACAGATACCTGTGTTTAGGCAACTGAATCACATTTGAGATCTCCTGTGACTATAATTTGAAGTGAGACACTTAGTTCACACACAGATACCTACACTCAGAATGCTAAATTCAGATATTTAGGAACTAGAGATGATCCTATTCTGTATGTCAAACATCAACAGCTAATTGGTGCACCAAAAAGTTGTTCAGTGATCTGTCAGTCTGCACACAGGCAGCGCAAAATGGGAGGATGCTACTCTGTTTCATAGAGCACTTCAGCTCCTATTCCAGCCTCTGTTTTATAACTCATACCCCTAGTGTCTCAGCCTATGTGTTTCTTATTCCCCTCTATGAAGGCTTCTGCTTCTAAAATGAGGATAAAGTGACAATAAATCAAAGAGAAAAGAACAATTTTTATATTTTAGGCATGTATATTAGACAAAAGTTATCATGTCAGATGATGAGTGCAGTTGCAGTTGCACTCAGTTGGCTGCCTATATGCACAGATACATGTTTTCAGGCTACTTCAAGAAGTGCTTCACTTCACTTGAACAGGTGCTTGCCTTCTGAGTTAGACAGGACCAAATGTTGGTATTTGATTGTGCAGATCTTGAAAATCTGAGCCTGGATGTTGAATTTTACATGTCTGCTTTGCAGAACCGCTGAAAAAACAGTGGTAGATCTCAGTTTTTGCATGTCTGTCCTTAAGAGTCCAGATCTGCAGCCACTCTAAATGTAAAAAATTGAATCAGCAGGAATCTCATGTGTGAAGTGGCCCATATTTTTGGATCCTAATTTTTTTTTGGAAACAGGAATACTACATAAAGAAAATAAATTAGATTGGATATGAAGAAGGCTTGGAGTGGAATAAAATTAAACACTTTCAGTTATCTTTCAACCCCAATAAATTTAAACAAAAAAGATAGAATATCAAATACACTTTATCTTGTATATACAGTAGAACATGCCAACTAATAACAAGAAACAGACCATGACCCTAGAGAAACTCACCTCATTTGGAGATAATGGAAAACAATCAAATATAAACAATTTGAAATGCAAGTGTAATGCAGACCTTGCCTGCCATGCTTAAGAGCAGTTTAGTTTTATGAGGCAATTTGAACCAACTTTTGTTGCATGTCTTATTCAACACCTCAACAGTATTAGATAAACTTTATAGCATAAATATTTAAATATTTTTACTATTTGTAACTACAGTCGCTGTCTGAATTTAAARGTAGCATCCTAGCTATCCATGTATTTATGAAAGTTGTATTTGATAAAGATTTTGCATGAAGCTTACCAAGATAAGATTAGTTCAAGAAATGATTGAGATTCCTTAATACAATGCAGATCATTCTTCCTAGGACCTCAGTACAGTGAATTCAGTACTTTCAGTTGATTCAATTTAGGAAGAAATGTTGAAAGGTGCATTGGATTTATGTGGGATATATTTGGAAGTAAAATGATCGGCATCCTTTGGAATAGACGGCTTTGAATGGCAGATCGGTGCTAAGCATAAGAAGTTGGAGACACTGCTTGTTTTTTTTCCATCCTTGTTCTACAAGCTGACCTGGGCCACTGCCTRCTTTCACAGCATTGTGGCCAGGTCAGCTTGGAAATTATTTAGAATTTATATTATTTAGTGTGAATATTGTTTAGAAAATAAATTATTTGGCAAATGAATCCACTATGCTCTTAGTAGCCACTCTTTTCACAATATTGACATATTTGCTAAAGGATCTGTATATACCTTTTCATGCTGACCTTACTTGTCTCATGAAGGGCTCAGGCTTGCTTAGGATGCTAGTGACTCAGGGTGGAGGAATTTATTTCCCGGTTTATCAGAAACTGAATTATCTGATTACTGGTAAATCTGCCATTTGGATTATGGATTCTTCAGGGAAGGGCAAGTCTTTCATTATGTGTGTCTCCAGCATGAGCTCTCCATACTGGTGTAGCAAGAGCAATGACAACAGTCATGACTCCTGACAGTGCATCTATCACATACTTCACTGCTGCTTATTGCTACTGAATTTAGCATGGCTACTACTATTCTTACTGTCTGTCCCCAGATAAATCTGATCCTGTAGTAGTAGTAGTAGTAGTAGTAGTAGTAGTAGTAGTAGTAGTAGTAGTAGTAATAATAATAATAATAATAATAATATCATTTTTCAGAATCCTCCAACTGTGTTTGTGTGTTTCCTCACAGATAGAACTAAAATGCTGCTACTAAAAGCACTGTGCTTCATATATTTAGGAAGAGAAGAATTTGACCAAAATGAAGTTCTCCCCCTATACAAGTAGGTAAATAAGATAAAAATAGTCTAGACAACATTATGGATAAGAAATGTAGGTGAAAAGAAATAATTCTATGTATTCTTAGAAACTGTGAACAATGAAAAAATATTGGCACAGATTTTAGTCTACCTCTAACTTACAAAAAAATATAAAAGAAAGAAAGAAAACCTTTCCAAAGGAGTGGAAGAGCCATTTAAGACTTGGCAGCTATTGACTTTCCAAAGATGTGCTGACCTCAGTGATATATATGAACTGGCTCCAGTGCAGGAGTTACAAATGTGAATGGTTCTACCTCTATAAGTTTTTCACTGTTTCACACATGGATTTGGTATCCTTTTTCATCCCCTGTATATGGTATCATAAAATTCAAGATCATTTCCGCTGAGCTTCTAGTGACAGGGGGGAAATTGTACATATTATTAGAGTCCAGTAAAGGGCTCCAAATCTACAAACTATGACCAGCCTTTTTTTAGACATTATAACACTAATATCTAGCAGAGGAAGTGCAACTAGGAATGTAGTTAGATAGCTTCTGCCCTTATGGCGGAAAATAGACTTTAGGCTTGTGAAGGTCTGAATTTTAAGTCATTTTTGTTCAAAAGGTGAAAAATAAGCATTTTTATTATCTGAGATGAATGCTAAATAGATATATTCTGAAAGTCATACTCAGGATATATTCAGTATATCTGTACTATACATGTGTATGCCTGTGCTTATGTGTATGAGAAAAATGAAGAAAAAGGAAAAAAAGAAGGAAAAGATTGAGGAGACTGCTTTCATGTACTTTTTCAGTTACCCTTGAAAACAAAATCTCATCTATTCTGCAGATTTCTGTTCATGGATAGGTATTACCTGACCTACCAGCTTCTCTAGAACCGTTCATTGTATTTTTTGTTCCTTTTCCTTACATGTTAGGTTCAGCCTAGTAAATGAGATTATCCTCCTTGCAATACCAACTGAAGTCATAAATAGGCTCTATTTGGTAAAGACTCCCAGCCAGCAGAGTGGTTCTAATGAGCGTGTGAAATGTGTGGCTCCTCAAAGAAAACAGATATGACCCCTCACATTTGTTGAAGTATGTTGTACACAATGTAGTGAAACCCACTCAAATAAGATAACATGGTGCATTAAAAAAATGCAGTCACAAAAAGACAAACATATGTCATTTTAAGAACACAGTTTTTTTGTTACAGGATTCACAGTACTTAATAAGCCTATTCACACTCTGTTTCAGGTGGCATTTGACTTTTGGAGGAACCTTCAAATGATTTCAGGGGGGTCAGAACCTGGTCCCTGTTGTAGGACCAGCGCTTGGGTCTGTCTGGCCACGCTGTCCATGTATGAATGAAGTAAAGTGAGTGAATGACTTCTGCTAAGAAATGGAGACCAAGGCACAACCTGCTTGTTTAAAGATTGTATGAAAGACACTCCTGAAGTCTTAGACAAGAAGGAAACCAGGCTGTATGTGCTTTGAGAGTTGTCAGACTCTTTTCCTGTCTTTCCTTTTTCTTGCATTGTGTTTGCATGAGTTGCCAGTCTGATCAGCAGAGTAATTAGCAGTGACAAAAAGCCTATGAAATTAGCCAAGTACCTGTTTGAATCTGCTGCTGTTAATGTTGTGGAGAGAGGGCACAGACAGACTCACGGAAAGTTATTTCCTGCACTTAATATCTGATCAGTCATTCAAAGTGTAAACATGAATGGAGGAATAACAACTGTTAGTAATGAACATACCAGAACAGAGAGGTTCTCCTTCTACTTTGGCAACCAGTTGCTATTCTTAGAAGCCTCAAAGGAGAAAAATCATAGTAATGCATTTATAACATTTTACCGTGGAGGCTACCTGGAATTTGGAAATTCTCTTTAAACACAGAAAATAATATAAATGATCAGGATTACTGGCATCTGTAATTCTGAGATCTTTTTCAGCTCAGGGGCTATCCAGATTCATGTAAATGGCTTGTCTTTTAAAAATATCACTAAGCCTTTTGCCTCAGCCACAAGTTTTAGCATTGTCTGCTGAAGAATGAATTAAGGATCTGAGTTATGTGAAAGACCAGCATGAAGACATCTATAGGAAGCATGAAGACATTCAGAAGGAAAGATCCTCATTCAGTTCTTAATGAAAACTAATAGAAAACTGGAAGTATGGAATTTGATTCACTAATATTGGATGTTCAAGTATGAAAAGTATGAATTAGTCACCATAAGCTTCCCCCTCTCCTCCCCCCCCCCAGTAGATGTGGGAAATAAGTACCTTCAGAGGGTGATTCATCTGATCTATTTCAGATGCGATGAATTGCTCTCAGGAGGTTTTTCTCTGCTGAATTTTAAGCGAGTCCAGAATGATGGCTTTTGCTCCGATATCTAATTTTTAGGTATGTGGAGCTAGGTGAGAGAAATCTGATCCAGATAAGTCTTGTCTAGACAGAATGGGAATCCAGGAATCAACTTCCTCTATTCCCACTTAAAATCACTTTAAAGGTTATAGTATCATATGCAGCACAGAAGTATGCAACACAAAAGATTGTATTGCATTTACCAACTGTATGCATGCTTTTGCTAATCTTTTTTGCTAATTTTGCAAGTAAATCTGCATAACTCTCTGTTGATGTCCTTGAATGGGTCTCTGGTTTTAGGATCAGACTCTTAATTTACTACCTTCTAGTTTATACACCTTAAATGTGTGATCCAAGGAGATCCTCTGTTTATGTATTAAGACAATATATGAGCTCAGAAATTGTCTCTGGCTCAGGGTATACCAGTTCAGTTGTACAGGAATACTGGAAAATTACATTGTTCTCTTGCTATGTGATATTATGTTGTATAATCTCTTTCATGAGTTGATCGAGCTCCATTGTATACCAAGATTTTTTTTTTGTCTGTATATTTTTTCTTGGGATGCAGCTTCAAAATCTAATTCCTCTGATGGTCAGAAAACACCTTCTAATTTCTGGTGTAAATTTATTCACATCTAGTTCATGTCACAGTTAGATGACTGTACTTCAGACCTTTGAAAAAGAGACACAGCCAGAAGTTGTAGAAATGGTGGAAAACCCAGGTTCTTCACTAGGCTGTGCAAATGGATGTTTGGTTGGTAACATATGGGGACTGATACACAATCAGAAGAGGAAAAGAGGAAGAATTGAGACCACCAGCCCATGAAAGAGAAAGATGGGCTGGGGGGGGAGGGGGAGGAGGGAGAAGGCAGATAAAGAATAAGGGTGGTGAAAATACAGGGAAAAGAAAAAAGATAATAATTGCAGAGGAGAGTGAAAAATACAGACAGCACTTCAAAGGTGCCCAGGACAGGTAGGAATTCCGCCCAATGAACTTGATACAGTATAACAACGTAAAGAAGAAGTGGGGCCCTTATGGATAATCTGGGACAGATCCATGGAGACCTCCAGCTGCTTCTCACCACTTCACTGAAGCAAAGCAGATGTACCCTTATTTGGAGTAGCTACTTATGACAGGTTTAGAGCACCTTTGTGTCACTGATGCAGATCAACCCTGGGCTCCTATTTCCTTCTCGTGACTTCTGGGGATGGCATAAACCTTCCAAGCTTTGATGTCATACTTCATGACATAATAATAACTGAATAGGATTATAAGCTCTTAATGCATGATTGACTTTTTTTGGTTTCATTTTTTAAGACTCTTCCACTGAATGACCACAGACCTCAAGTGAGAAAGGAGAAGGAGGGTAATGGTAACAATTAAAGAATGATTAAAGAGGTGTTACTGTATAAAACAATCAAGTAAAGGCTGCTTTGGGCAAGATTTTATCTATAAAATTATCAGCAAAGTGTATCGAAGTGTGGAGCACYTAGAAGGAAGCAATTCAAATAATTGTTCCATAGAAATATCTGCTTTTGTTGTTATAGAATAACCGATGCAAACATCATAGTTTAAATGTTTGTTATTTATTTAGCTGGATTTTTTTAAACTTCCATTCTTGAATCAGATACTCAAAGCCAAGATCCTTGTGAGGCAATATCCCTGTGAGGAAGTCCTGAGCTAATTCTAAATGTCAAACAGAATCACAGTATTGAAAGCCTCTACAAGAGAACACAACTCTGGAAAATGCTTCATTGAGTAATTAACTGAGAATCTGCCGTGGAAAGATCTCATCTTGTCAARTTTCCTTGACCCCATCTTTTCTTTCCACATGCTGTGCAGTGTTTTTATTCTGAATATGTCTGTACAACTAAATAAGAGAGCCAGGAAGTGAGTTCAAGTACTTTACCCCACTGTGCACCCTGCTCTGCAGAAAACAAGACAAGACAAGACAAATCTGGCCAACTTTCCAATACAGATCTGTTCTACTGGGGTCTAGTCCTAAGCACTGGGATGTGCGTCAATTGATGCCACTTAGCATCAGAGGCAGGGGTTGGGCCCTGAAAGTTATTCTGTTTAACAGAATGGTTATAACTTGTGGGATCAAGACCCACCCAGAGAAGCAATATGAAGATAAATAGATCATAAAGGAAAGTTGAAATACAATCTCTTTTTTGTATCCTCTACCATGCAGAAAATAAGCATGAATAATATACCTGATGGTTCTCTTATTTTTTTGCAGTGACCCTCTGCAGATTGTCACAACCTTTTTTTATCTGATCTCTAATTTCTCAGTGAGGTAAATATACTTCTTTTGGATGGGTTTGTTCCCTGTCAGCTCAGCAAATTGTGCTGACTCACTGGGGGACGAGATGACTGCCAGAGCAGTTTCAGAAAGAGATAGAAGTGACTAGAGTTTGGGAAAAGCAAAGCAGCATGGCCCTTTAGGGTGTGATCTGACACTATAATTCCCTAGATGASCTGCACCTAAGACCAAAACTCCTGCAGTTTCACTTCTTTCACCACGAGCTGTGCTGGTGAAGCCTTTTTGAGGGGAGGCAGGGAAGAGTCTATGAATTAAATCAATGAAGTAAACTAGGTTAAAAACTATAACAAGCCCCCTTCCAGAAATCCGTGGTGTTTCTTTTGGCCCTGATCCAGTTCACAGACCGCTGTTTCCCCTGTATTTTGCCTCTAATTCTAAAAGTGAGGTAGCAGATGTGAGAAAGACTTTGGGATTCTTATAGAAATCACAGGGTCTGAGTCATCTCCAAATTCTTCTAGTTATAAACTGATGCCATTTAACTCCACTAATACATCAAGTAGGCCGAGTGACTGGTAACAGAAGCCACTGTGGCAAACTTCTTTGCTTTCTTATTTTCTTTTTTAAAATCTGTATTATGTATCTAATTACTTGTGAAACCACAAATGAAAATGCTTAAATAATACATGGCTGTCCTTGTGGTGAATACATGATAGAAATATTGGCATATACTTGCTCATATGGCAAGCGTTCCATGGTGGATCCAAGATGAACTTCTATGTTCTTTCTTCTCTAAACTTTCAACAGTTTTCACGACCATTTACATAGCGTTTAACCACAGTTTACATGGCTGTTGTGTCCCTAATGTCAAACCACAGGTCTCCTTGTGTCAACACAATGCCACAGCCTTGGAATGGAGAAGAGAAAAACAGCTTTTTCCCTTCATGCAGATAACTGCCTCCATATGAGCTCTGCAGCTGACTAGTGTATTTGTTGCAGTCAGCAGCAACTGGTACTAACATTAGCTAAAAAGCAAAAGTGTAAATCTACAAGGATGCAGTTAGAGGAGACAGGCTGAACCTATGTAATGGCTTACTGCTGCTGAGAGGAGCAGTCCTGTTTCCTCTTCACTAGCTTCTTGTTTCCCTTTTTCATCTGCTCGCTCCTTCCCTCCTCTTGCACTGACTCTCAGCTACCTCTGACACTTTGGGCTACCTGTATTCTAGTAAATTATATTTGCCCAGGACCATACTCTGGCACGGAGACCAGCTGGCAAGGAATAGTCCCCTTCCCCAGCTTCCACACTCTCTAATTGTCCAACGCTTGGTGGCCATACGCAAGCTGCCTATTGGGAATGTTTCTGGTCCATGAGGATTTCCCAGCTGTGCCTGGGAATTGTTGGGAGAGAGGTAGTTAACCTGAGCCAAAACTGTATCAGGGCCATTTTAACAATTTGCTGTAGACAGTGTAAACAATCCAGTTCCAGTGCCTTGGAGTGGTTCCTGGTACTGTTTAATATATTATCATTGCTGTAGCTCAGTGAGCTGATTCCTCTCACTGAACTAGCAGGAAGCCAGCTCAACCAAAAAGGAAGAAGAAAAAGCCTTTTGCCAGTTTAGAAAGCTACAGCAGCTCTTTAGGGGTCAAATGACAGACAGTGATGGGGCAAGGGTAAGGACAACAGTGTACAGCCAAGAACAAAGAGAGGAGGAGATGGAAAAGAAAGTAAAGACAGCCTTTTTTAGTATCAGTTTTGCCTGTCTTGTCTAACTGCACCCTTTGTAAGCGTACAGATAGAGAGGTTTACATTTACATACAAAGATATACAGGAGAATTCTTCGTCCTGCAGTGATGCTAACTAAAGAGATTACCATTTCCAGCATGGTGCCAGCAGCTCACTGCCATTTCTCTGGAGGTTACTGCCCCTTTGGTTCTGACATCTAGTCTGATTTTCTAAGAAATCCCTAACTCATTGCAGAGTCCTACTGTTAAGACTGTGTAGGCCAATCTAGCGCATTTTGCCTTAAATGGACTAGTGAGTGCTCACACAAGCAGTTCAAATGGCAGATTGGAAGAGGCGATAGCATTCAGTAAAACAAGCAAAAGGAGAATGACCGTCTTCTAACCTCTTCATGTGACATGTCTGCAACCAAAAGAGAGTGGTGTGTGTTTACAGTTTTAGAAGAGCTTGTACTAGGCTCTTCACTCCACGGTTATGCATTCAGAAGCAGGGCCACTTACATTAGCATAAGCAACCCCCTGCCTAGGGACACAGTTGTTCAGCTGGCCTGAGGAACTGCTGAAAAAATCGTGCCTATATGTGTAAAAACTTTTTTTCAGCAACATCAGTTTTTCAGTCTAGGTCACCATGTGATCACATGAGAAAAGGGGCTTCAGTCAGAGCCTCTTAATCTGGCATTGATTGTGGGACTATGGGCTGAGACAGTCTATGCTGTGCTGGAAGAGGATCCAAATGCTAGTAATAAGACTGTTCTCCGTTATAGATATTTTCCATGTTGTTTAAAATGGCCTTTCTGTCCCCCTGCAAAAATAATTTGTATGATTTAGCGAATAAAAGAAATCACCTTTGAAGTTCTCAGTATTCTGAGGAGACACCTCCTAGGGATAATGTTATAGTATGTACTGTTTAAAATTCATTGTCAGTTAATTTATAGTGAAAATTCTGTTTTTAATCTTTACACTTCATGTGTATGATTTCATCTAGCACATATGAATATAAATATTCTTATTTCATATCTAACCTCCATTTTCTTATCCTTTGACAGATTTTATTCTTTTCCAAGTTGTTTTTCTCCCCCCTGACAGATAGCAAATTTTAGGTCAGTGAACTCATTTCTGGAATTCAGGAGTCTGGAGGCCTTGAGATTTGACAGTTTGGGATGATCCTGTGAAAAAAAAATTGCTTAACGGAGTAAATCATGCAAGTCTTGACAGAATGAAAATAACCTTTCAGGCACACGTGCTTGAATCTCATTAAAGCAACATCCTCATGTCATTTTAAAGCAGCTTTTAATTTCCATTTTAAAGATCTGACTCCTCTGCTCTTACTTAACAAACTATCCCAGTTTAAAGTTTACTAGCTATTGCTGTTGCAATTAGAAGTTCTCCTGATTTGCAGATTCCCATAAATTCTGTTCTGTGGCTTTATATTTACAAAAACCAGGAAGCTTCCTTTATGAGCATATTCAAAGGATGGAAAATAATTTTTGCTTATGGAAAATGAGCAAACAATTCAAAAGAAGAGAGAAGTTCAATATTTATCTTATTTTCTATTGTAACTAATAGAATCTATTTTATGCTTGCATTTTTCTGCTTTGACAAATATTAAATGACACAGTTCTAGCCATCGGTCCAAAGACGGATTAGTATAAGCTTAATATCCTTTGTTTCCTGTGAATTAATGGCAGTCTACTGTTCGAATGTAATCATTTGCAGAGGCTGTCTCTGACTTGAGCCTCAGAACTCCCTTTTTGAACTAAAGCTTCTGTTATAAGACAACCAAGCTGATTTGCAGATCTTGTAGTTCAAGAGCATTCTTTTTTCATGGTTTCAATTATGAATAAGGTAATAAGCAGATGTTTTATGCTACTTCTGTAAGGAATGCATATGTTAGAAGGTGACACAGTAGTAGTGTATCAGTGTTTAATGAAGTTTGGCTAATTCCTGCCTTTAACTTTCAAAGATCCATCAGCTTCCTTCTTCCATTGTCTGGTGGCCTTATTTCTGTCCCTTCCACTATTTTATTTACTCTTTCTTCCTTGAGTGCTTTGAGTATAAAATACTCAACTGCAGAATTTGTATGGATACATTTGGCCTAGTGGTGAGCAGCCTTAGTGGAAAGCAGTATTTCAGATGCTTTGACTATGTTAGTAATGCAATCACCCAAATACATTGCTAGAACTTCCAGGGTATCTGCCTTGGCTTTTAGTAGCCAAATAAGTGTGTAGCTCTGTGTCTGTGAGATGTGGGAGACATCAGTGCCCTGACAAAATGAGGGGACATAGTGAGAAAGTAGTGGGGAATGCCAGCACTCCTGTGGTTTGGTGTCTCCTTGTTGAGGCAGATTGCCAACAAGAATTTATGTAGCAACTTAAATCYGTGATGGGCCAGTTAACATTGGTTTAACACAGTGTTACATTGGAGCCAGGGGACTTTGGATGTGCCTCGGAGATGGGTTAGAAAGGAGCCAACAGTATGAGCTTAAATTAACTGTGTTAGTAAAACAGAATTCCTATTTTGGAAGAAATGTTGCACTCTGGAAGAAAGAAAGAAAAAACCCACTCTGCTCCAAATCAGATTGTGTAGTCAAGGACATTGTATTTCCAGTAAAATGACATAGTTAATCAAAGGATTTCAAATGATGGTGTTAAAACATTTTTACTTCGCCAAAATGAAACGTTCTAGCAATTTTAAAGGCATTTTCTTTTTGAAAATGTAAGGGAAATCCACATGATCTTATGAAAAATTCCATTCTGACAAAAATGCTTTTTTTTCCAAAGTCTTCAGTTGGGAAAAGAAGAAATCATCCAGCTGTTACTAAGTTTTCAGTGAAAACAAGCTTTTAATATTCTTTTCCTTCTGGTCTGATAGTAAGGCATCTGTTAGAGATGATGCTATACAAAACAATGTCTTGGAGGATTGTCTTGGTGCGTCTGATCCTAGGATCACTCTTTACCTGATAGATTTGGATAATAGAAGCTCTATATGTGTAGCTTCCTAAATTAGCAAAGAAAGATGCACGGATATTGTTATGCAAAACAACCTCAGTGGACCCCTTTGAATTGTTTGGGTTCATTCATAAGCAGAAGCTCAGGATCGTTAGATTAATGAGCCACTTCAGCGGACTTCAAGGGCAGCAAGATATGAGGAGGGTAAACAGTAGTTAATGGTATGGGAAGCTAGGAGCCAAGGAGTCCCTCGGTGTAAAACGCAAAGGGAAAACAGACTGAAGAAACTATGTTTAATAGATGAACCTTAGAGGAATAGACTATTCAAACACCTACAGAAGAGGAAGACAAGGTAATCACAGGCAGATTATGTGGTATAGGTGTGGGGTTTAGGGAAATACAGCTGGAGGCAAGAGAAGATGAATTTGTGAGTGTTGAAAAGATGTGCAAATTTATAAAGATCTAGCTTTGTTATGCTGATGATGCAAAGAGAGGACATTTTATTAACAAAATAGGATTCCTCAAAGAGAATCAAAATGATTTAAATAACCATGAGTCCACTAAGTTCCTATTTATATTCAAAAGAGAGAATCTAATCTAACTTTATTTCAAAACTGAATGTTTCACACTTCTTAAATATGGGTGAATTATAAAGTACCCAAGTTATTTTCCTCGGCAAAGTGCACAATGCGAGTGTATTCCACTGCAGCTAATAATATCGCTATGACTGGAGACCTACCATACTAACATCTGCCCAGAAAGAATGATACTTCAGCAAGGACTGGTGCCACGACAAGACTTTTTATTAATGGTATAGACTGAAGGGCACCGTTTATAACAAGTTGTAGAACAGTTTTTATACAAACTTGTTGCAAAATTCAGGCCACATTTCAAATGAAGCTCGTCTTTTAGCTCAAACCCATTTGATAATCTCAGCTAAGCTTTGCTTTGGATTTCTAGTCACTATCTAAGCAGAATTTGGGGCATGAGAATCAGAATCAGAAGAAATGCTCATATTGGCCCTTCTGAATCAAAATTTCAGCCACTGCAGAAATGTAACAAATCAATTTAAAGCGATCTAAAATATTTGTCATGTCAGCATTTTATATTTGAATTTACACTTCTTATGATCTTATGATGATCGCTTAAAGCTTGAGTTTGTGAGTGTGTAGACGTTAATAGAAAATTTTCTGAAATCAAGTTGTGATTGTTTTCTTGTTCCCTCACACCTAACTGCATTTTCATGCCATTGTTAAAACATTTCAGTTTAGGAAATGGCCAGTCCTGTTGGAATTTGATTCCACTTTCAGCAATCCCCAGCTTCTGGAAAAATGAGTTCTTGGCAATATGTGTTAATTTAAGTCATCTGTCATAAACAACTATGGAATTTTAGATATGTTGTAGAGCCATAGACCCCTGTTTGAAACATAGTGTGCTTTTAAAATTACTAAAAGAAAGATACAGTTCAACAACCACTAGAACATGCTTCATTTCAGTGAAACATTCTCTTTGCTATCTCATCTTTTTGCTTAAACTAATGTTGAAATTCCAGAAGAGATAATATCTTTAGGGAAAATTAAGTTTAATTCCTGCACTACATGACACAGTGCAGAACCTAAGCAGATCCAATTAAAATGCTGATTTCTATTTAATAAGGCTTTAACTTAAGATGTGACAGGGGTTGCTTGTTTTTTTCTAGCACATCTTTATCTCATGCAAAAGCCAGTGGTGGAACAGATTGTCATAACTTGCTCTCTTTACATAGATAGTCACAGGATTTTACCTAGATTTTACCACTGGATCACCACTGGATTTTACCTTCCCAGTCCTAGGTGGCATTGTCACATTTGAACAGAATTCCCAGGATCAGAATGGGGAACCATAATGTGATGGTAGAGACAAAAAGAGCAGAGCAGCAGACAAATGAAATTTTTGTTGTTAGTTTAGTCTACCCATAGTCTGACAAAGAAAACAAAGAGCATTTCTTTCAGTCTCTCTTCTAAGTGGTGGGCATGCATAGGTGAAGTAGAGGGAGGGTCAACATGTAGCCAGGAGATGAACTAAAGTGGTAAGAGTAGGAAACAGGAGGGAAGATCACTCTGGAGAGTTTATATTTCTGCTCCATGTCTGTGGCCTCTGATCAGCAGCTTCCACCCTCCCAGCCATGGTATTTATAAGAGGCTGGATTTGCTAGGGGGTTGCATTAGTCAGCTTTTTTCTTCTGAGAGCCGTGTAGAGTTTTCCCTCTGTGACAGATTAGCTGAGGCAGAATGGATGTTTTCCCTTGCCTCTAACCAAATGCTTAGGGAATTTAGATTATTGTTCTTCCCATTTAGAAGTCACAAACAATATAGTCAAATGCACAGTGCGTCATGGAGCTTCATTGCTTAACAATCTGGAGCAGGGAATGGCTTAAAGGAAAGCACTTTTAGGATGCTGGACAAGGGTAGTTGAGCCCCCTAACTGCTGGGTACTGAGCCCTTCTACCAGTAGGGTAACTAAGATGGCAATCTGTGATGACAGAAACCTGTCACAGAGCATCACCAGCTCATCACGGGGGAAAAGATGACTGGGTGCTGGGAACGGCCTGGGGCCAAGCTGGAATGGAGATGACTTAGAGCAGTTGGGCAAGAGTGAACAATCACAGACAGAAAAGTGATAGGTTTTGTCTGATATGCTGCCCAGTGTTTCCAAGTGGGTTAATAAAATTGCAGATTACTGAAATGATGACTTGTGCGCATTGTCTTTCTTCATACGTAGTTGAGACGGTATGCTTCCTGCAGCCCATACCCAGAAAGATTTCGTGTGGGACACTGGGGAGCAATGGAGAAGAATAGTGTGCTATTCTGCTGTGTTCTTTCTGAATGATGTGCTTAACTATGAGAGTAGAGACTGGAGCAATGACAGTGATTTGATTTGGTTAATGAGAGAAAAGTCTTGTCCCCTGCTCTGCACAATCACCATTTATAATCAAGCCTCCCAAAATGAGATCAGAAGTGGCTCAAGTTGTGCATACCCACTGTCTGAACATATAGTATTGCATCAATGAAACATAATTCATGAGGGTTTTTTGATTACGGACAGTGATTTTGTACTGATGTACAAAACAAGACATCTTTCTCCAATAACTCTCACATCTGTAGCTATCTGATTCCTTATGAAATATCATAGAGGGAAAACATGATCTTTTAAGACACTTACCCATTGTGCTATTGTGAAGAACAGCTCTTTTAAGTGTAGTAAAGAGGCAATTGTCATTCTAATAAGTCCATTTTGTGCCTGGCCATTGCTTTCAAATTCTCTACCAGAAGGCCAATAATTAATTCTGGCCTCTGTTTTCCTTTCATAACTTCTGATCCAAAGGTCCATTTCTACATTCATCAGTATGAAAATATTTTTGCCAGAAGTGAGATTCAGAAATGGAAACTATGACCTGTGTCATTATTTTTTTTTTAATTTCACAAACTGTTTTTCAAACTTCTTTTCCCTGACAAAAATAACAAAGTGAGATGCATCCATTTTTAGTGTATGACTTTCCCTGCAATTTTCCTCTCATTTCCTTTTCTCTCCATCACTTTCAGTAGCATCGTTGGCTGATGAGGAAAGAGCAACCTTTCATTTCCAGTGTGAAATTTGCCATGACAGGTTGTGTTTGTGTGACCTACATGCTAATTTGCCATTAGGCAGATGACATGCTGAAACACCTTGTGGTTGCTCAGGAGCACACCAGGCCAGTGCTCTGTGACAAGCACTTGGTTTTAGTAAGCTTTCTAGTGGACACCTAAGAGTTTGTTTTTCCTATAAAACCAACATATTTAGGGAATTTGGCTATGTGCATGATAATCTATTCTTCTAGATCATAGAACTTCAGATGTGGTCAAAGGGGGGGGGGTTGCTGCCTCTTAAAAGATTCTTCAGCTTTGAAATTTAGTCTTTATCCCTCAGAGTGCAGACTTAACCTCAAAAAATAAGCAGCAAGCCCTCTCCCCTCTCTTTCACTTTAATGTTATGGCTTTTTTCTTCTTTATGAGAAATCTTTCATACTATTGTGTGTTTTTTAACTTGTGGTGATTTTAAGACCTCAAATCTAAATCAGAGTTCATAACATGCAAACAAAAATAGTGATGCTCTTGCTTACTGTGTTCTGTGATAGTATATAGCATCGGCTGTTCACATTCAAATCTATTTAACCTATTTAAATTCTTTCTGTTTCTCTTTTATTCCTAGAGCTTAGGAGGGGATTTCAGTACACTTTAAATTTTGGTTCTGATCTCTTTCTACAATTACATTTAACAGTAAAGCCAGTATTGAACTATACAAAACAAACAAGCAAACAAAAAGTGGGTCTTATGGATGTCTGTTCCACATTGAAGTTATGGATTATGCATTTAGTATGTGTATTTTTTTGTGTTCCTTTTTTTACCCTTATTCTGAATATAGTTGTAAGTTTCTAAATAAGGCAGCTGTATGGTTAGACATATATTTTGGATGCAGTAATGTATTTTTAATAGTGAAACAATGTAAATTTATTAAGTTCCTGAAAAAAGATTAAACAGCTGTGTTCTGTTTGACACACTCCTTATACTGTGCTATGGCCTATCATTAGTGAAGAAGGACTGGTGGGTGAATATCTGTATTGCAAAATATTGAATCAAAGAAAACCCTATTTTTTTAAACAAAGTTTTCATGTGATTGTTCAACTTTTAGAGCTAAACTTTCAATTTTCAAAAGACGGAGCTGCTAACTGCTGTTCATATATTAACTATGATTTTTCAAACTCTCCTCTGGACAAGTGAGGATCTAAAATACCCAGTATTTTACAGCTAGAAATGGAAAGAAGAAAAGAAGAATTATAGCAGAAATAAGATACTAAATGTATTTATACATTTTTAAGGGCATACTGATCAAATCTGTACAGGCAAAGTCATGAAGTTGTTACAACTTCATGTCAGTGCGGAAGTCCAATAGCACATGACTCCATGTTTAATATTGTATCTGCAAAATAGCCCTGCTCACACAGCAAAACTTATCTGCACAGCAAAATTTGGATTTGCATAGTGCATATAAGCCATTTTCTGTTTGCATATGCTTTTACACCTTCCTCAGGCAACACTTCAGTAATCCTGTTTGCGGCTTCATTGCCTGAACTATCATTGCTCTTCAGGCCTAACTCCATGGTGAGCACAGCTGAAGGTTGCCTGTTTGAAAGGGAGTTGGGGTGTGTGTTTCTGTTCTCATTACTTGATCAGCCACTTCAGGATACCTAGATCTGCTCAGAAGAGCTAGAATTTGTGTCTGAAATCACCAGTTCTTCCACAGTGTCAGTGTCCGCAGAGGCTGAGGCAACCTTCGAAAGCAGAATGCTGGAGGATAGAAACTGCATTCTTTGGAATATGTTGCAGTATAAAATGAAAATAATTGCCCACTTCATGTAGAAAATCAATGACTTCCCTAAAATATTGTCATAAGTAGTAAGAGTCTGGCATAGCAATCAGCTCTAGGAATGCCATTAACAGGATTTTTTTGTTATATTAGTGCCATTATTCTTAAAATATGTTTTATGATCGTAAGGTAATTCTTCAATTAGAAAATTTTCACATCTGAATGAACTGGTATCACAAAGGCATGAGAAATATGATGAGGTTACAGAGAGGTTTTCAGATGGAGATCAACAAACTCTAGTGGGAAGACACTGGAAAAATAATTAAAGAATTCTCACAAGGTAATTAAACTCCTGATCAGCATTAATCAGGAGTTTGGCTGTCCAGAGACCTCAGGTCCATGAATGTAGACAACTGACATACCTAATTCTGGTTGCCGGTACACATATATTTAAAGACAGTAAATAAATTAAGAAGAAGAGTAATGTTTGTGCCCTAACTGCACTTTCTACTAGCTATTTTACAGCTATTTGACAAGATAAGAATAGGGAGAAAATCTGTCATCCAAAGAAAAAGCATTTCCTTATCGCTGAAAAAGACACACTTAATATCCTAGTAGAGAAATCATATTCTGGCTTGCAAGCTTATTTTGTTTTTTTTTTTGTCCTCTTTTCTCATTTTTACTTTAACGAATGTTTGCTAATTTTTTTTGTCTGAAGGCATAAAATCATGTAGCTAACTGTGATCGGGAACTGTTTTTTTATGTTGGCAAATAGTGGAAATACTTTGTATGAAGCAAGTGCAGTGCTGCATTAGTTTGGGTTAAAAGGCTCATCAGAGGAAATAACTGAGGATATGAGTTACACAGCTGGCTATGGGAATTTAACATTCTTTTATCAGTGTGTACAGTCAGGGGTGAAAGCCAAACGCAGGAAATTTGGGGGAAGCCCACTATCCTGCACTGTAATGACTGAAAACTAGAGGTAGAGTTGTAAAAAATGGCTTCTTAAAAGAATGTTTTTCGTTTAATTGTTAACCTCTTGTTTTTGGGAAAAACATTATGCCTTTATAAGAAACATATCAGAAATGACTACTTAATAAATTTGGAGCAAATCTGAGTTTTTTTTGATATTTTGGATAGCACTTTAAAAAAGAAATTACACAAAATATCCCCAAACATGAATTAATACTTTTCCACAACATTGTGATGGGTTTAGTGGACCAACATTTATGGTGTTCTTATATCTTTATTTTGGTAAATCTACAACTATCCCATAAAATGAATTTTTTTGCAAGTGCTGTAGAGCTTGCCTAGTTTTGGTTGTTTTAAGCAGCTGATCTCTCAGTCACATTTAGGCAATACAGGTGACCAATACAGCTGGGATATCATTCTGGAAATCTAAGCAACCTCAGGTTGCTGTCCTGGCAGCAATGGGCCTAAGCAGAAACAAGAGAGGTTCAAAGTGGGTATAAGGAGAAACTTTTTCCCCATGAGGGGGGTCAGGCAGTGAAACAGGTTGCCCAGAGAGATTGTGCAGTCTCCTTCTGAAGAGGTTTCCAAGACCTGCTTGGATAAAGCCCTGAGCAACCTGGCCCTGATCTCAGAGCTGCCCCTGCTTTGAGCAAGAGGTTGGACCTGCTGAGGTCCCTTCCAACCTGAACTATCCTGTGAGTCTATGATCCTGTGATGATCCTAGCTTCATAATAGCAGAGAAAATAAAAAAAATACTAGAAAATTGCTTTTATATTTCATTCCAAAATCCCAAGCCAGTCCATTCTGATTAAAATAAATAAAGAAAAAATTCTTTATAATGAGTAAATTATTCAAATGAGAGTGGAAATATTTTAATCAATGACTACATGAAATTATTCCTGTTTTCACTGTTTTCTCTGACTTAAAAAAATCATCTCAATGGGAAAATGTATAAGACATAAAAAAGGTTAAAGTTTTTATGTTGATTTTGTGAAACAAAGTTGCCGACTATTTAATTTTTATTTATTTTTTTTTTAGAATTCTGCATATGGATGTCTCAAATCATTGCTGACTATCATTACGTGATAGAATAAAGCATAGCACAATACTGGAAATAAGCCATGCCTAAAACGTAAAGCTAGCCGTACCAATATGTATCAGTAGCAGACCTGAACCAGATCTTTTTCTGTGAAGCAGTAAAATTGTGTATGTTCCTGCATTTGGTAACATGACTTTCTATCAAATTTTAAAGACAGATTTTCTCGTAGCCAAAATATTAGCATAACTTTGTTTTGGTTAAAAAAATAAGACCTCTTTTACATCCTAAAGATTATGCATTTTCTTTTGATATATTTTCTTGGAGCTCATCTGTTCATGTTATTGCTTAAAATAACATGATTGCAGTAGGCTTTTACCCATTCTGCATGTTAACAGCAGTACAAAATAGAGCAGTCTTTTGAAGTTGCTGTAACTGAATGACTTAAGAATCTGAAGTGTTGGATAAAACAGGAATTTTTTGTTTGCTTGTTTTCAGGCTAGCTATACCCTGAAAATCTTTGGAAACAATTTGGTTGGTTCATCTCTCTGTTCATCTCTTCAGCTGGATCTGAGAATGGTTCATGTCATTAATGTTGCTTCTCTGTTATTAAAATGTATTTTATTATAATGAAAATCATATGAAATCAATTGAGGCCTCCAGCTGGGATTTTTGGTTGCAATTATTATTTCCTTTTAATTCATAACTCTTATGGGAATGTGCCTTGCATTTAATTTATCAAATCCAGTAACACTTATATTGCAGTATGATTTAGATAAAGGAAGAAAATTAGGAGTGATAATAACAGATGTGAATGATAAAACCATTTTCACAGCTTGTAAATCTAACTAAGTAATTATGGTTCAGAAAAGTCGTGAGTCATATAGTCATAGAAATTTGTTGATGCCTGGAACTTGTGAACAAGGATCAGTAAATCCATCTCCTCTTATGTATTTCAACATTTTATACTATTTTTTAAAGTGATATCTGTCCAGCATCTGACTCCAGGCAACCTCCATATGAGAAGCTGAATTACTGCTTGCTAAGTTGGACACCGTCACTGTTCTTCTGAGCAGAGAGAACAGCTTTTGAGAATTAGACATATGTTCTCTTCTGAGGTTAAAACCAAGTCCTTCTGCTCAGTTTGCCTCTATCTTACCTTATTGGTCTGAGCTGGTTTTCACGGTTATCCAGATCTGGAATTCTCCCCATCCTGTTTTCACAAATGAGTCCAAACCAAAATGGAGCGCAGTACCCAAGTGCCTGCTTAGTTCCATTTATTTTAAAACCAACAATTATCGATTTTTCTTACTCTTCCCTCTGGCCTTCTGATAGGTTCTCATGATCTGCTCTGTTGTCTTCCTGATTGACTCTGCCTGCTTTCTTCTTTCATCTTTGAAAAGGTTTTGCCTGCCTTGGGCTAACACTATATCACATTTCTGATGTACTAACCTGCCAGGTGGTTGAATGAGGATTGAGTTGTATCAGAGCCCACTCTTCCTTTGCTCCAAACACGAAGGGCGAGCAGACCCGAAAAACTGGCAGGCTGGGCAGGACCGTGGATCCAGAGGTGAAGACAACAAAAGCAAATCATTTCTAGGGAATACATAAATTGGAAGTAGTATTTGTGCATGGATATTCAGTGGATTTTAGGAAAGGAATTGGAGAAATGTTATATCTGGAGTGTTGTGCCCTGACTATTCAAAGGCAATTGCAGTGGCATAATTAGAAAATAACTGAATCATGGAAGCTTGACTAATTTGGAATTTTGTTAACTGCTGTAATAGAAATAGGAAATTGGAAATAAATTGCTTTTCACAGAGAGGAAGGTGTTTCATTTGTGAGACAATAATTTCCTATAAAGAGTGAGGGTGAGGAAGATGTTCTAATGCGATTTTGGGGATATTGGGCTGTTCTGAAACTAATCATTTTGATAAGATATTGACAAGGACATTAGTGATGTTGTTAATGGGGTATGAGATAAATGGAAACATAATAGTATTTAATCAGTGAGAAAAGATATCCCAAATACGTTGTGGGACTTATACTGATGTCAAGTTTACAAGAATATGCAAGTTAAATATTTTAGTTTATAAGAAGRCAAGTCTGAACAATGGCTCTTTGGACCATTCTCAAAAAAAAGACACTAACATTGACTAGTTACCATATTCCTTCAGGCCAAGAAGTGTTAAATTTATAGCAAGGATAGCAATTACTGATAAGGTTTTGTTTTGTAAGAATGCACCTTCATTTCTAGCAATAAAGCATGGTAAATGTTCACTTCTGATTTTTGCCTGGGTAAAACTTTGATGGAAATATTTTTAGCATGACTGGTTAGAATCAAATGTAGGAAAAGTAGGAAATTCTAATTAGAATCAATCTAATCTGACAACCCACAATTCTAAATTGGACAGGAGAATAGTTTTCACACAGTTTACTGAACAAAATTAATTGGGCAGCCCACAGCAAGAGTTCTCTTTCTCTTGAAAGTATTTATTTCAATTCATTTTGACTTTCTTCTCTAAAAGAGCTCTTTTTTTTTTTTTTTTTTTTTTAAGGGAGCAGTTATTGTGAGATGTCCTGGCACTATTTAGGTGAGCATACTCACTGAATGCAAAAACAAATTTCTGGCTATTGCCCCATTTAGACCATGGTTCAACAGGTCATCAGTTTTTTTCCTGGTTACAGAAATATCACAAGAAGATAAACATGTAGTGAGATTTACTCTGTAAGATGTGATTAATAAAGGGCTAACAATCCCCATCAACTTCCAGTTTATCAGTAAGACTGGATAYTGAGAATTGTTCTTTCCTGGCCACCTCAACCAAAGGTAGTTTGGCTATGCCTTCTGACAACCAGATGATTGCAGCCATCTCTCAGTGACTGCATAATTTTGTTAATTGTTCCTGTGGGACTCATACAGTGGTCCTGGTTTCATTTACCTTCAGAGTTTCTGTGTGTGCCATCATGAATTAAAGGAAAAGAACGAGAAGGAGAGCTTTTAGTACTTTTTCACTTGCTCTGTTGGGTTGCAAGTTGCAAAAGGAGTGCTCTTTAGCAGAGCATGAATATTCACATTTGAAGCATGACATTACGGTATTAGGGTGCTTAGGGAGATTAGGATGTCTGCCCTAACTTTGGCTGAAGGAAGTTAGGTTTTAAGTTTGAGCTGATCCTCAGAGGCTTCCTTATTACTCAACGGAGAGAAATAAAAACCTCAAGATTTTTCTCCTGCTATAGCTAGTCTGTTCAGTTGCCCGCTGAATTGTTTCCATGGTCTGCATCTAAGGTATAGCTTAGCCTGTCTAAGATGTAGGCATCTAACTCTTAGACCTTTATGGCTCTGTCCACTTGCCAAGCCACAGTCAGCAAGTGCTGTTTGAGACCTAGGGTGATAGAGATATCTGCAGAAGGCTGGCAGATGTGAAGCAGGGCTTATGGGAATGCATGCTTTTCTGTAGTGGCAGCTGAGGGCCATGTGGGGATCTCACATGGGTCAGGATGATCACATGTGGGCAACAGAATCAGTCCCATTCTCAGCTCAGTGATGGCATCTCCATGCTTAAAAACAGTATTTTGCAGGAAAGCCATGTTAATAGGAAACTTGGGTCTGCAGCTTTCACCCTTAACTAGAATTCAAAATCAGCATGTAGCAAAGACAAAGCTGAATGTATACAGAGGTGGGACTGTTCTGTATCCTTAGTAAATCTTTTAATGACTGTATCTTTCAAAACCTAAAGATTTTATGTTATAAGTTTTAGAATTTGGTTTAATCTTGCATTCTGTCCCAAAATAAAAAACTGTTTTAAAGTCCTAATAACTTTATATATTTCCTTGATCCTGCTTTATTTATCACATTGGATTAAACTTCTGTAGCTAACCATAACAAAAGCAATTACCCACTTCTGACTAAAAATGACCACAGTGTAATTTTATCTACTTTCTGCTTAATCTGTTTTTTCTTTAAAAATGAAGCTGTTTTCAGTTTTATACACAGTCACTCTGAGAGGACCCCAAAGGATTGTTTTATCTATTTATCTTTTATTAGGTTAAATTTAGCTACAGCTGCCTGTGGCTACTATCTAATTACTGAATGGCTCAAACCAGAAACTTATTATTGTTTGGTTTGTGTGGGAACAGCATACATTCCTTGTACCATATGTTGTTGGGGATTCTTAAGAAGCTTGTGCAGAATAAGCACAGAAATTATGTTAATAATTTAAAAATAATCACTACTGGACCTTCATTTTTATCAGCTTCTTGTAATGCTGAGAATTACTGCTTTCTAAGGAATCAACAGAGAGGCTCCTTCATTAAGGTTTTTTTTTTTTGGCAGAACAGATGTATTCACATTTTTTCATAAACTATGATACTTTTTCATAGCTATGATACTAAAATGGCTGTATTTGAAATTTGGGTGATTGTGTATGTGAGAAGCAGCTGAGTAAAATTGGGAGGCTTATCCTATGCTGCTGTGTGTCCCAAATAATCTAGATAAAACAGAAACTGGCTGTGTTATCAGCTTTCCATATGGGAGAATATTTAAGGAAAATGAAGCCAATGTTAAGTGTTTATGAAGCAAAATTAACACTTACATGGAGAAAATGATTTAGCTATCTAGCATGTTCTGAGAGTTTTAATTAGTTTGTAAATTGTTTAGAGAAGGTTTATCTTTGGTTTTGTGTATCTACACAGAGTTTAGCACAAAACAGGCTCTAATCTATAGCTGGAACTTCTAGGAACTGCCTCTACTTGTAATGAGAAATCTTCCAGATGTTGCTGTTTTGTTCAGTATTTTGAAATATTATAAATACAAAATGGCGATTCTCTCTGGGTATCTTCTCTCCTTCGCAGCTGAAGAATCTCCAAATGAGAAAAAAAGTAAGATCATTTCTTAACGAGGTCTTACTGGTTTATTATTCTATGCTCATTTTCCTATGGCAGCCATAACTACTCACTTACTACTGTAATCTCAGCTATCTTGTCATTGCCCTCAAAGAATAAACTTTGAGGTTAAAAGATATCAAAACTGGCCCTCTCCCTTGCCTTCTTAACCTTCAGCATGAGCTCTTTTATCCCTAGGCTATGGACTAAGTTACTTTGGACTAAGGTCTCTTTATGTGCAGCTAGAGTCAAGCATGCAATGCAAGAGGATAAGAAGAACGGGGAATTAATCCACCTTAATATATAGAGATAGGCTGGGATAACAAGAAGACATGGTGTTGAACAATCAACACAGGAATCTTCAGCTTCTATGCAGACAGCAATTGATTCTGCAGTTGTATGGATACACATGGTGGAGCAGAGCAACTATGTGAGTTACAGCCTTGGAGGTAAGTGCCTTGGGTTTAACTACTTCTACTACTGACTTTGCTTTTGACCTACCTTATGACTCTGGGCAAAGGCCTTAATTTGCCTTCTGAGAAAAATGTTTTTTTCAAACTTTTCACCGTGTAGCATCAAAAATTATATATAACTTAAAAACAAAATTCTGTCCAGATTTGCTCTGTTCCTTAAACCTGTTTTCAGGATCATCATCCTTCAAGCTAGTGGAACCCTGCCTACAATACAAAAATGATGGGTATGAAGATGGATCAGTACTTCTATGAAGGAAAAAATGCTCTGTGTTAGATAAAGTACTGTGATATGCTGGAACTGTTGTAATGCTTCTTACTATTGCTTCAAAGATTTTTCCTAAAAACAGCTTCATGGACATTTTAGAGGAATGTTACAAGATACCTGTTGTGTCTTCCAGATGCAAACCAGGGACATAAAGAGGGAGTTCTCTGTACTAGCCTGGAGCAATGATCCCTGCACCTGGCTTCACACTTCAGTGCTGGTGGCAAAGGCAGCTCCATTGTCAGGCGTCACCTCTACCTTTCTGACTCTGCTGTCAGATGAAAAGGGATTTAGGAAGCTGATGATAAGCCCCATGGAAAAGAACAGCATACAGGGCCAAGTGCATGAATCTCCAAGGGTTCAGGGGATATCAGAGCCTTCAAAGGATTTCAGAGCCTTGTGTCTTGCGCAAGGCTGTGCTCCATCATATCCTTGTCAGTCATCTCAGGGTTGGGCTGGAGTGGCTGAGGCAGGAGTATAATGGATATCAGGTTTACTGGAGCAGGTCTGCAGGGTGGCAGGACTGTCATCAAAGCCTCAATAGCTTCTGTGTCTGGGGACACAGTTCCAGGCTGTGGTTTGGGAGGAGTGTATCTGCACAACTTTCAGCACTAGCTCTCTTTAGCACCGTTTATGACTATTATATTTTCATGGGTTAAACCCCTAAACCCGTTATCCTGAACACTTCCTTCTCCACTTCAGTGGACCTGAGTCTAATGACAATTTGGTGTGTGTGCCTATGTCTAACTGTGTGCAAGGTTACTATCTACTATTATGCTCTCTCATTATTCCCTACTGAGAGCAGTTATCTGCTTCACTGGACTGTTGGACTGGGAGAAGGTCAAGGAAAATACATTAAAGACCTCAGATGAGATTTAAGTTGAAATTAATCCTATTTAAAAACGAACACAGAAACTCTGTTTTAGTGGCTGCATTACCAGGGAGCAATGAGGTCAGGTTGCCCACCAGGGCAGGGGAGCCAGGTGGTGGCGAAGCCGCCAGGGCAGTGACTCACCAACTGGACACCGTCCCGCGGTACCCAACAAAGAGTGCAAGGTGAGTTCGGTGAGGATAACAGGGTTCAGCCAAGAGTCCAGAWCTCCAGASAAGTCTATAATGATGAGGTAGGCCTGAGGTCAAGTTGGGAAGCTGGGAAGCCAAGTCAGCAAGGCAAGGCCAGGATCAGCAAGGCACAAGACCAGGTCCAGGCATACTTGTGACATAGGGTAGGCAAGGAACAAGAGCCAGGGCCTGAGCTTAAATTCAGCTCCAGAGCAAAGGGATGGAGGGCCCCATGGAGCTTCTCTCAGCTCTTTCTCACAACATAGCTGTTTTCTCAGCAGTTTGATCCAGGGTTGCACAACTGCACCATATGAGAGAGAGCTGGCCTTACACACAGGCAGACAAGCCCCTAGAAAGGGGCAGAAAGAGGTTGCAGGGCTGGTTGGTGCACTCAGGGCCCTGATAGCAGTTCCAGCTGTGTGTCTAAAATCATTTAGTGCCTATATTTTGGATAGATTTCAACTCATGCACAGCAGTGTGCTGATCTGAGCAGCCTGGCACCTGGTTCTGGTCTAAACTCCACCATGRTCTTAAAGTGAGGTGGAATAGCATCTATTTCCTGGGAAATGGCCTGCTAGCAACACCCCTGACAGGCACCACCTTTACTAAATCCAGCAGAGCACCATACCATGGTCTTTGGGGATGTGAGGGTGTGAGGGAACTATAGGTTCAATTTTCTCCTCAATCTCAGAGGATTTAAAAACATAAAAACTTTTGTGGTCAAAGCTGGACTACTCCGTGGTTAGTAAGGAAAAGACTGAAAATGAATTTACTTTAGAAAGTCATGAGACAAATGTAAATAATTTAGAGAGGAGGAACTGAGGAACCCACGAGTGTTTTGTGCAGCTCAGCTCAAGATCTTAGCCACTTGCTCAGATCGTTTTACAAGCTAGCCAAGCTGCTCCCAGCTGAGTGTATAGATGTAGCTAGCTCTCCCCATCAGCTGTACAGGGAGTGCCTAACTCCCTTCTCTGACTAATCCTCCACAATCCAGGTCCTTCGTTTTTATGCTGGGTGAAGTTTAAGTTGGACAAGGCTGAATTAGCTTTCTTGACCATGCCCTGAGCACCAAAAGGCATGAGCATTCCTCTGAGAGCAGCAAGTTTGTCAGCACAGCTCCTTGACAAAGAGAAATTATTACAATCCTCATTTTGCCAATCAGGAACTAGAGTACAGACATTTGGGCGGCATGCCCAGGGTCCTACATGAAACCTGCAACAGAGCCAGGATATTTAGTACTGAAGTTGCCACAGTTTACGAGTTATTTAAATGATGATCATCACTATGATGATGATTACAAATGTACAACCTGTGACTTAGGTCAGAGTTTGAGCTGATAAGAACATGAAGCACCCTGGCCCACGTGCTACATATTTCAGGAAGACTCTTCCTGCAACTGCTTGAGTGATTATTCTGAACAATGCTCTACCGTCCATTCCTGTCCTTATCTCTGATACTGCTTCTCCTAAAGCTGAGTCACCTATTGTATCTTAAGTGGATTTTACAGAGTGTTCTGTATTTTATATCCTATGCTATGGTATTGGAGCATTTTCTGTAATGTTTTGTTGGAGTTTTCTGGACTAAATATTTGAAATATATTGCATACCAGAGCCAAAAACTTATCAAACTGTCAAATCAAATCAAATATAAACTGGCATTATATAAGAATAGGACAATTATACATCATAGGATTTCTTGAACAGAAATGGGGAAAAATGCCATGGAAATGGTACAATTTTTCCCTCTTTTTGAGCAGTTTTATTTGTCCAGTTGTCTTCTGGAGCTAGAACATTCTAGCTGTATTTTCTGATTACAAAAAAGACTAACACCAATGTTTGAAAAGTGTCTCAGGTAGCTATTTAAAAAACACAGGTTTTCTTCCTGGAATTATTATATTGTTTTATTGTCAGTGGCAGACCTAATTTTCCTCTTTGGAACAATATCATGTGAATCTTTTAAATTATCCATTTTTAAAGTGTCTTGAGCCACCAGTTCAGGCAGTAGTTTAATTTAATTTAGGATGTAATTGAATTGTGCATCATTTTGATTTGTACTTAAAGTTTACTTGCTATAACTGCTTTTCCTTGTAATAATTTTGATTCTCTTGTAGTCCAGGTAAGAATAATACTAAAAACCTGACACCTGGTTCTCTACTTTCTATTCAAGCTTYATGTTAGTGTAGCTCTTTCTAGTGAAAATGCATTGACAAAACTAAATAATCCAGTGGAGGTCTGCAGGTGGTATTCATCTTGCTGCGCTATAAATACATGTAGTGTGGAGCCTACTTGTAAATTAGTAGTCTAGGCTCCCCCTGTATTTGGCAGAAATCTAACTCATAAACTCAGTGGAGGTTAGAGGGTGATTCATCTGACCACAATCTTTTACTCCTCTTCTTTCTTGGTTTCTGTGGGGTCTTGAACACACTGTGTTGGGAAGTGAACTCAGTCCAGCATGGTAGCAGGCATGGAGTTACTCTAACAAGGTTTCTCTGGTTTCACTAAAGCAATGAATCAAAGCTGTACTTCTCTGTTTACGAATACAGTGTTTTCTCAGCAAAAATGGCTATATACACAACTTCCCATATATGGCTAATCTGTTGGATTTCTGAAAGAAATGATTGACAGTGAAAATGATTTCTGTCTTGTCCTGCTTTTAGAGGAAGCTGGRTGGGGGGTTTAGAGAACATCAAAGACTAAAACTCCAGCTTGCCAGAATCCTGGAAATTCTAAGTATAAAGACACTTCTAAAAGATGAGCATAGTCTCTGTACTTCCCCTGGAGTGCATTGAAATCCATCTCCATTTGCAAAAGCCACTCTAAACAACCTGCAAATATGCAAAGTGTGGTGACAGTCATATTTATCTCAATGGTAAATTCAGGAACAAGCATTCCAATTACTGTAAGTGCAGTAGACGAAAAGACAAAATAGGCCTGGCTGAGTTTCAGACCAACCTGGGTATTTCATGTTCAGTTGTTGCTGTTGTTATGGTGTTGTTTGTTAAATAATTATTTCCCCCACAAGTTTTTTTGACCTTGGGTTTAGAAACCTAGCCTCATTTCTCAGCTCCTTCTCTGCTCTTCCATTCTACTGAACAAAAAACTTTGTTCTAAAAGGGAAAGAAATGTATCTGGGGTGGAGGAGAAATACAATAACCAAGTGAAGTTACTTTGAGTTCGACATGTTAATGCCAAAACCATTTATAAAACAGAAAATCCTTTCTTGCCTCCTCCTACCCCCAAATCTAGGCTTGTTGATGTGAAAAATAATGGGAAAAATGACTCTTAAACATCATATTGAAACACCATTCCTGGTTTTTGTCAGATATCTAGGACAGAATGAGAGGAAGCAATTCAGATCTATGGCTGATTGGTGCACTAAGCCCTTGCTTTTGTTTAATTAAAAAACCTATATTGCACATATCTAGTATGAAAATACAACATTCATATGTCTGTGAGGCTGCAAGACTCAGCTGGTGTAAACTGGTGCAACTCTGGAGACTAATACTGGTCCAGTTCTATCCTTTGAGATAATGGAGCACCCAGAAAGAATTGCTCTATTCAAAACATGAGGACTGTGATACTCACTGGGCTTCATGTGAAAGGTAATACATTTCTAAACAAAATGAGGGAGAAAGGTGCTTTTCAACAGAATTCTTAATCAGAAAAAGTGAGTTTTCATGAAAACCAACAAAAAAATTACAAACTGAAAAAGTTTCCGTTTCTTTATAAAAATGATAACAGAAAACTGTTAACTAGATGTAAAATTCTGGAAAGAAGGAAAGATATGGGCCTATACAGAAACAAAACAAAGCAAAACAGAAAAAAAAATGATGTCACTGATCGAGTATGTTGCCATTTTAGGCAATTAGTACTTCCACAGATCTGCTACTTCTAGAAATGCTATCCCGAAGAAGTGGTTCATGGAAACAGGCAAAACACCACACTTTGGTGAAGATGGTAGTCTCTTGAAAGACGGATATGGAGCAGGACCCCTGTGCTGTGGAGCTGAAGCCTTCACCTCTCATTTTTGGGCCTGAGCTCCATCTCCTGGGCTACTGTGCAGAGAGGCCGTCTGGCTTCCACCTGGCACTCTGCGTCACCCTGGGCTCTCAGTACCTGACGAGTCTCTGTTCTCATCTCCGGTGGGCCAAGGTACTGCACAGCTCTGTGCCAGGCATCTTTTCAGAGCAAACTCTGCAGTCATGTTTCCTTGTGGCTAGCTCTAGGCACCTGCACGTTGAGAATACAGCAACACTGAATTACATTGCAGACAGTGAGAAACACAGGACTTTCACTCAGGCATTAAGAATAATTTTTCTGAGATACCTATCTTTCTTCATTAATTGTTTATAGAGCCTATATGCCTAGATTAAGTCTTCCAAATCAGCCTGCCAGCTTTGGAGAAAACGAAATACCCTGCCAGCTCTATTAAGCACTGTGATGTCTGAGCAGGGGACATAAGTAGAGGAGGTAACACTGCTTTCAATTCTTATTAGTGACTGAAATACTATATACCAAATGAAAATATGAAAAATGAAATCAAACTGGATATGGTTTGCAGATATAGTTAGTGGGATAAGGATGGAGATGGAGAACCTATCAGGCAAAGTGAGACCAGCAAGACATGGTTCTTTTTGATTAGCAAAATGAAACCTGAGAGGAAATACTCTTTATGGCCATAGATTTGAGGTGTGGGGGAGAAATATTTACATTCCTACCATGCAAGTTCAGTAAATGAGTATAAACTATCAGTAAGTAGATTAGGACAGGAAATAAGAAGTTTTTCATCCAAGCAGGGAGTGGAATATTTGAAGAAAACAAGAGAAGTAAGAAACCCAGCTGGTCTGAAGGTGCTGCATTTATAGAGTAGGTAGCAAACTTGCTTCCCACAATAGGAGACGATAAGGCTTGATGATCTAGTAATATATTTCATCCCCATGTTCCCACCACTATTTTTCATTATCCCTTTTAATGCGTTCAAGTTCCATCACAAATTCACTGGACAGATTTTTCCACAGTCTCCACTGAAGATGAAATGTATTCACYTGCTTTCCGTATTACATTTGTAGTTCAGAATTGATGATCAAAGGTGTTTATGTACTGGTTTATGCTTTGTTGCTGCTGTGCTTACAAACTGTCACATTTGTGAATATAATTCTTACCCAGCTGATTTATAAATGCAGAGATTTTCTGGAAAGCTGAAAAAAACCCATATCTGCTTACTTAGGGTGGGGGACCTTCCTCAGAGACTTCTATCTCTACAGAAGGGCTGTTTCTTCCTCTTAAAGATTTTCATATCAACAGAGGCCACTAACCCCTAGATCGTTTTGTGATTGAAGGGATGTTTGTTTTTGGAAAATTGTACTGACAACCTCTGCTTTTCTTGGTTTCATGATGTTCAGGTTCCTGTTTTTTTAGATTATGGTGCCCCAGAGTCACACTGTGCCTTTTCTCGTGATGAAATATTGGGAGAAATAGAAGTGCATATGTCTAGTGGTGTGTGAGAGAAAAAAAAGTGTATTTGAATCATTTGTGGTATGAGTAAAGAAAGAATGTTACTTCCCATGGCTTTTCAAGAAGCATAGCCACAGGCTMACTGAGGTATTGTCATACAGAAAGCATACCATGCCTTCTCTATTCATTAGATTTATGGCAGAAACAAGACACAAGTAGGTTAAAAATCCAATGGGTTTTCTAAATTCATATACGCTATTTCTGCATGTATGTTGTTACATGTGTATTGGGATGTGTAGTCATGTCATATGTGAGTCTAAACATGTAAGAAAAGAGGAAACAATCAGAAAAGGGTGAGAAATGCACATTTAAAAGCAGCATTCAAACTGTTTAAAATTCAGAAGCTCAGCTTGCTGCTGCTGAAAGCAGAGAGAAGATCCTATTAATGAACAGAAGGAAATGGAAACGATAAATTCTGAGTTAGGCTAACTAGTTTCAATCTAGTAGCAGTATATGCTCCTGCAGTCTCTAAGACTCCAAACTTTTCTATTATGGTATCTRACCATTCAACTGAATGAAAGACCCTAAAGTGAAAAGAAAACCCTGTATATCTATGCTGGAACCAAGTTCTTTATCAATGGTCTGTTGAGCAYATGCCAGTAGCTGAGACTGGAGCTACATGGTACAGTACCCCTACTCTTTCCTCTCAAGAAAAGGTAAATGGTCCTGCCCTCTCTCTTAAGGCAGCTCTGGCACTCATGCAGTCCTGATTTAAGTAGGTTGAACTAACTTATCTGACAGAAAGCAATTTCACTTTTTTTTTTTTTTTGAGGGGGGGAAGAAGGGAAGATGAAGTTTTCTGGAAGATAAACAAATGTGAGTCCAGCAAAGGCTGGAGTCAACTTGAAATAAGGACAGGAGCACATAGTTGAGAGCTGAGACGTTAGCAGAAAAAGAGTGGGATACCCTTTATTCGTTTATAGTGAAATGCTGAATTAGCTCAAATCATGTTTTATAGCTTCAGCTGGAAAATTCGTATCCGCTCGACAAACTTGCCCAAACCATTCCACTTCCATGTGTTGCAGGCTTTATAACATGTTTTCATGAAAGAACTTTGGGGCAGTCATTACTGCTTTGCCTTCCAGTCCCTAGCATTCAGCTTGCGGTGATTAGGTACTTAAACTGCAACCTGTTCACCTGTATTTCAGACTGTGTGGTTCTTTTCCTGCAGCCCTTCATAACAAGCACTATGATGGCTTAGCTTTCCAAATTGCTTTTCACATTTCTATTTCTGTCATATAAATGCAGTCCCTTTGCCATAGCTGTTTTACAGAATGAGCAAAAAAAGATTTTCAGTATGTTTTTATAACACTCAGTTACACTTAGTCAGAGCCGATGCCGGGCAAACGCTAGATCATGTGGAATGCTAATAATACCTGCGAGCAGATAGCACTACACAGCAAAGTTTATTTTTCTAACAAACAAACTAACAAACAAAGAAGAACTGGTGGAAGATGTGAAGGTCGGGGGCAGCCTTGGCTGCAGTGACCATGAGATGGTGGAGTTCAGGATCCTGCGAGGAGGCAGCAGGGCACTAAGTAGGATCGCAACCSTGGACTTCAGGAGAGCAAACTCTGGCCTCTTCAGGGACCTACTTGGAGGAATCCCATGGGTTAGGGCCCTAGAAGGAAGGGGCATTCAAGAGAGCTGGTTGATATTCAAACATCACCTCCTCCAGGCTCAAGAGCGGTGCATCCCTATGAGTAAGAAGTCAAGCAAAGGAGGGAGGAGACCTGCATGGATGAGCAAGGTGCTCCTGGCAAAACTCAGCCAGAAGAAGGAAGTATACAGAAAGTGGAAAGGGGGACAGGCCACTTGGGAGGAATATAGGAACATTGTCAGAGTATGCAGGGATGCGACGAGGAAGGCTAAGGCCCGTTTGGAATTAAATCTGGCAAGAGATGTCAAGGACARCAAGAAGGGCTTCTTCAAATACATCAGTAGCAAGAGGAAGACTAGGGAAAATGTG